>NW_027446538.1:0-53715 GCF_038048845.1 Mixophyes fleayi | reverse complement strand
ACCCTGTTTCAGGGCCCTGAGGTGTGTTTCAGTCGAGGCTACTATATCAGGATCATCATACTGGAGTCCTAGGGCATCAAAGAACGCATCCACAGTTTGGAGAGGAGGACTTGTGGGCGCCAGGCTAAATGCCCAGATTGCAAATCACCCTGCAGGAGAGATATAATAATGCCAACCCTTTGGAGTTCCGATCCCGAAGACCGAGGCCTAAGGCGAAAATACAGCTTACAACTTTCTTTAAAGTTGCGGAATAAGGTTCTATCTCCAGAGAACCGATCCGGCAGATTCAATTTAGGTTCAACCGTACCAGACACAGGAGCTTGCTGGGCTTGTGAAGTTCTGGCAGATTCCTCTTGAGCAGACAACCTATGTGACAGACCCTGGACCATCTGAGACAATGTTTGAATTTGGCCGGCCAAAACCTGAGCTGGAGAAAGAGTTGCTCCGCTTTCATCCATGGGAAGCGTGTCCCAGTTTCACTGGCCGGTTATAATGTTAGGAACCCCAGCAGCCAGTACCACAAAACCCGGAGTCTACTCCGAAAGTCTGGTGTTCACTGTTGCCCCTAATGGTGGGGACAGACTTGGCTGCAGACAAACGGAGGGTCGTGAGATGTGTACCGGCTGCGGAGAACCCAGGAACGGAGAGTTATGGCAGACCGTGTTACCAGAGAAAGAGCCGAGGTCAGGGGTCACTTGCAGAAAAGAACAGTCAGAAACACGCCAAAGGGTCAGGGTCACGAGCAGGTCAGCAGAATCCGGAGTACAGGCCAAAAGATCAGGGACACAGGCAAGATGGCAAAATCCAATAAGCAGGCAAGGGGTCATACACGAGTAGTCAAAAATCCAAAAGGCAATACACCAACTGAGGCACAGGAGCAGGCTAGGTACAGGAGCACTGAACTATAACCAGCAGGGAGGCTAAGCCCTCCCTGCCTTATAAAGAACCACTGGCCAATGGGGTAAGAGGAGTGATCAGCCCTAGAGGCTGTCCTATTGGCCTCCACCTGTTAGTTAGCGCGCGCGCCCGGCTGCACCTAATGCTGGGACGCGGCGCTATGTCCTACAGCGTCCCGACCATTGCCTAGGCAACGGCCAGGACGTGACCCGGAAATGACGTCCTGGTCGTCATAGCGACGGCCAGGACACGGAAGAGAGAGTCGCGGCGGCTGCGGACCGCCGCGGCTCGTAACAAAAAGACTTAGGGCCTGATTCATTAAGGATCTTAAATGAAGAGGTATCTTATTTCAGTCTCCTGGACAAAATCATGTTACAATACAAGGGGTGCAAACTAGTTTTCTGTTTTGTTAAATACTGACTGTTTTTTCATGTAACACACAAATACTTGATAGCTTATTTGTACACTGAAATTTAAAGTTGATATTTGTGTGCAACATGAAAAAACAGTCAGTATTTAACTTACGTGCAAAACAGAAAACTAGTTTGCACCCCTTGCAGTGTAACATGGTTTTGTCCAGGAGACTGAAATAAAATACCTCTTCATTTAAGATCCTTAATGAATCAGACCCTTAGTTAGCATTACCTGCTATCAGAATCCCTCCCCACATATGCCTAATTGGAGAGTTCCTCTAGCAACGTTAAAAACACAAAACTAATTTTCTCCCCTGGTCTCAGAAATAAAGATATTTCTTTTTCCAAAATACACATAATATCAAAAATAAGTATATTTGCAAATATATAAACAAGTGCCCTGCACTATTTCCTTTAATTAAATTTATACCATAAGTTACTTATAAGTAGAGATGGTTACTGACCCCCGTGTTTTGGTTTTGGTTTTGGATCTGGATTACTTTACGGTTTTGGTTTTGGTTTTGGCAAAACCGCCCTTGCGTGTTTTGGTTTTGGTTTTGTTTTGCAATTTTGTTTCAAAATATTTTTTTGGGGCCTAAATTAACCTAATTTAGTGCTCCACCTGTTTCTTGGATAAGTAAGGTAATTCTAAAGCTAATAAATTAGGAAAAAAACAGTTTAATCCCTGGTAGGCCGTCCTTAATTCTGCACACAAACCTTATTGTCTTCCTCTCCATCTTAGCCTATTGGCAATGCAGCCATCGTCTTTGGGTGTATATTACACCCTACACTTATAGTTAAATATATAAAAAGAAATGGACAAAGGCAGTTTGGTTTCTGTCTGCATCAGCCCCCCCTCCACTTGTAGTTAAATAGAAAAAAAACAGCCGGTATATACTGTACAATAAAAATAGAAATGGACAAAGGCAGCTTGGGGGTAAATGTATAAACATGCGGGTTCTTCAACACCCGCGTGTTCGGCGATTAAATTTCAAGCGGCGCTGCATTGTAAAGGGAAGTTTAGACTGAATAATATAAAAATAAATGGGCAAAGGCACTTTGGTGTCAGTCTCTATCAGACCCCCTCTCCACTAGTAGTAAAATAGAAAACAATTCAGCCGGTCTAGACTGTAGAATATGAATAGAAATGGACAAAGGCAGTTTGGTGTCAGTCTGTGTATGACACCCTACCCTTATCGTGAAATTGACAAAGCAGCAGCCTTTCAAGATTGTACATGATATAGAAATGCCCCAAGTCCCTTTCCTATTTGGGGGTAGATTGCACCCTACACTTATACTTATAAGTGTACTTATTTTTTTTGGGTGTGTTTTATTCCCTGATTTAAAAAGACTATGTACTTTTACATAGGCTTTACCAGATGACGTACAGGGAAGACTACCATCAGCACTGGTGACAGCACCTGCTTGCTGATCCTGCTCATATGTGGACTGCTTTAAATCTATTTTAATGAGCCCGAAGCACTAGTAGTGCAAAATATTCAATAGATAGTGCTGCTAGATATGACTTTTTGCAGCCAGAAAAATTATTGTTTCACATTGGGGAATATGAGACACCTCAAAGCACTTGTAGTGCAAAATACTAAAAAAAAATGCCTCCTCTATCCTCCTCTCTTCCTGCTCTAACAATTGCTAGAAGAATTGCTAGCAGAATTTCAATAATAATTGAAAGAATAAGGTATACATTAATTGCTCTGTCCCTGCTCTAATACAGCCTGTGACCTAACCCTGCTCTCTCCCTCTGTCAAATGGCGATGGATTGCTGTGGAGGCGGGTATTTATGCATTTCCAATATCGCGAGAACCGAGCTCTGAGATCCGACTACGTCATGATAACGTTTTGCCTCTATTTCGAATCCGAATGGGCGGGAGAGCACCGAGCCTGCCCTGCTCGGCTCGGTACTTGGATAGGTGAAGTTCGGGTGGGTTCGGTTCTCGGGGAACCGAGCCCGCCCATCTCTACTTATAAGTAATCCAGTCACAGCCTCCCTCTAGCCCCAACATTAAAACATTAGTACTCACATTTGATAAATAGATCTATTTCCCTCCAACCAACCCCAACAGTAAATTAATAGTATTCCCATTTAATAAATAAACCTAATACCCTCCCTCTAAACTGCCCCAGCAATAGATTAATAACAATTACGTTTCATATAAGCATTTTCCATGACCATCCTCCCCAAACTCAGCCCCAAATTCAATAATAATATACCAAAACCACCCCAGCATTAAATTAAAAGTCCCATCACCCCATCTTAATTTAATAGGCCCCACCAACAAATTAAATTGCCCCACTAATCACCCCACAAATAAAATAGCATCCATTGGCGCCTAACAAATAAAAGATAATAATAATAATAATAATTAGTACACATTAATGGTAGTTGCAACACATAGTTATTTATGTCAAAATGTAGCAGTATTTATGTGTAATATTATAAGCTATATACATGTTAGTGAAAGCAAAGGTTTAGGTTGCAGGAAATATGTCATGTTTAGTATCATTTTAATCCCCTATTCATCTGCAGTTGTCTGGTTCATTCGCCGAAGAGATCGCACATTGCATACTCTAGTTAGCGATGTTAGGGAATAAATGTTTAAAATGATACTGCCTGTATAATGTAAATAGACTAGTTGAAACTGGATTCTTGGTGGGAAAATCGGAGTGCATCCCCTGGAGAGCTGACCCCCACCTTTAGATATTTTGGTTTGAACTGGCCTATGACCTGCAGTACACTGGACCTTCCTGAAGCCTGGACCAAGAGAAGTAAGCCACATCATCTGCATTGTTTTACTGTATTCACTGACTGTATATAAGCAGGGGCTCTGGACTTAGTGGACAGTCTACTTGACCACAGCCTTCAGACCTGAATGACTGTACACTGGATCCAGAGCGCCTGCGATAAGTAACGGCTGTACTTATTTTATTCTGATTTGTTATTCTGCTACTTTTGGCTATTAAATCACATCGTGCTTAGGAACCACATATCAGCAATCGACAATCGTTATTGGATAGCAACTAGACGTGCATAACAATTTGGGGGCTTGCGGCGGAAGTTACGCTCCCGGACGATACGCAAGGCCTACGGATTTCGGTTCCTCAACAAAGGGTGGAGACGCGCCATATACGGGTAAGAACGCAATGTGTTCAAAACTGTCACGAAATCTGGAGAATTTAGTGAGTCCTGTATACCTGCAGATGACAGATGCTCGAACTGGGGCGCGGAGTCTAACAGGAGGTGTTTTTCACCATGACCCTAGGAGAGGGCATGTGCTTAGACCCACCTATTACTGCAGGTCCCAGAACAAGTGATGCAGGAATATAGGTGGAGCCATATATAGAAGGAATAAGACAATAACAGGTAAAGTTCACTGAAGACAATAACAATGAGGAAGTTAGTTGATAAGACCAATGGAAACGGTATAGATGAAGAAGCAGTAGATCCGTTTAGATGGTAACTCAGAGCAACAACAGCAGAACCACTGATACAGCGACGGTTCAATAGAAACAAATGTGATGAAGAACAAGCTGATCCGTTTAGGTGGTAACCCAGAGCAACCGCAGATGAGTTACTGGAAAAACAATAGTTCAATAGAGTCAAATGTGATGAAGAACAAGCTGATCCGTTTAGATGGTAACCCAGAGCAACCACAGGTGAGTTACTGGTACAGCAGCAGTTCAATAGACACAAATATGTTGAAGAACTAGTTGATCCCTTTAAGTGGTAACTCAGGACTACGGTAGAAGAATAACTGGTACGGCAACGGTTCAGTAGAAACGGAAATAATAACAGAGTTAGCTGATCCGTTTAAATGATAACTCAAACAACCACAGTTGGATTGCAGCAATAGTTCAGTAAAAAACAGCAATAATGAAAGGCTTGGTTGATCCATTTAAGTGGTAACACAGGTACTGATACAGCCACAGTTCAGTGAAACAGCAATAATGAAGACTTAGCTGATCCGTTTAAAGAGTAACTCAGGTAACAGTAGTTGATATACTGATACAACACAGTTCAGTAGAAACAGCAATAATGAAGACTTAGCTGATCCGTTTAGCTGGTAGTTCAGTGCAGCAGGTGAAGGAGGTTCCTAGTGAAGTTAGCAATAGTAAAATGGAGAAGTCCAATGAATGAAGCTGTAGATGAGACACTGAATGCAGCATTGGAGACCTGATAAGGCGAGAGTTCCAATGAGGGCACCAGAGATTAAACACAGCAGATCTTGAAGCAATGATGCACAGCAACCACGGGTAAGTCACACGAGGAGAGCCCAATCCTGGCAAGAGTAAGTAACTTGAAGAACAGGATCCAGAGAGCAGGAACTGGGAGGTTTAAATAGTGCTCCAAAAGCATCAAGGCCAATAGGAGCGCGTGGGAGGTAATAAGAGAATAATGATTGACACGCAGTGGGGTGCCAAAGACAGTCTCCACTAACTGCAGAACCGTCTCAAGGTAAAACCCTAGCCTGCAGTGTACTGCACACACCCCAGTGTCAGAGGGAAGAGTGATGAGAGAATCTATCCAAAACTGACATTGCATTCTTGTACAAGGAAGGATTGTGAGAGCTTTTCCCCCAGATCATACCTTTACACAGGCTGCAGGGAACAATTAAGACGGTCGTTTCAGCTATATCCTGTGTGTGTGCTGATATCTGGACACCGTACCCTGTTGCAGAGCACATGTACTAATAGAGATTCATTGACTGTTGAGAGAACAGTGCCATCTTGTGGCTGAAATGAGCAACAGCCCTGCTTTCTACTATAATACTTAACCCTTGATGGAAACCTCTGCAGGACATTGGAACACTACCCAAATTCCTGTGCACAGGTCAGCCCAGGACTGAGTGGAAAATATGGTAACGTTACCAGGGATAATATTAGTGCACCAAATGTTTTAGATTATGTTAATGTTATGTGATTTACCTAAGAATTGATTTATTAATATTGAAGGTGTGACATTCAGTGTTAGTGGTACCGCAATTCAAGTTAACTCAGCAGTAGATGCTAAAAGTGGGGCGCCTGACCCATAGGGAATAGCACGGTACCCCAAACACCTGAATAAGAAGTAGCCCTCTAGTGGGCGCGGTAGTGACCGTAAGATTCTTGATGGGTTATTATTGATGGTTCTTGCATCATCACCAGTCAGATATTGCTAACTTGAAAGTAGTAACTGTGATTACCAGTGTGCCTTATTAGACAATGTGTATGTTATATGTTAAATGTTATTGTGCTCTATGCTGATCAGACGCATTATTTTGTCATTACTATTGAGCTGAAGGGGTCAGTGGCGCGGTGTCTTACCAAAACTATTCTTACCGCATTCTCAATAAAACCAAGTTGTTTGACCAATCCTTGTCCCTTTCATTGAAGTATTTATCTCCTGACCACCGGATATCCGAACAGAAAAGAACCTAAATTGTGTCTGGAGGACAAGGTAAAGGAAGGATTCCCATCAGTACTCGACCACCACACATGCACAGAATGGAGCCAGATGAAGACTGAGACTAAAACACTGGATCCAAGATGCCATGGTCACCGTTTATGAGACAGAGGTAACAACGCCAGAACTCGTTCACGGGGCCGGTGTGTGACAAAAACCTGTTTATCATTCTGTGTTGTGAAACTGAATATCCATTTCTGCATAATCTAAGGAGCGCTAATTTGAATCTAGGGACAAGAAAGAAAACTGTTTCTTTTTATTGTCGTTTTGCATTTTAAATGTATTGCATTGCATAGTGTATGTGTACTTCCTGCATTGCGTATGTGAACTTCCGGTATTGTTGCCTTGTGTTTAAACAGTTGTGTTCATAGTCTGTTATATATGCATAGTATAATCACTTGGTAAAACCTCTGAAAAGATATTACTATTGTTTGGGAAATTTATTTTCTGCGCAGAAAACTAAGGTGTATGTGTTTGTGAATTGTATGATTTTGAAGTGAAAGTTGATTTACTGTTGAAAAAGACAGGGATATCGGTTGCTGCCTGACGAGGCGGGCTGGACACCGAGGTTAGGTATACACGGCAGGTATACTGGCAGCAAAAGCTCTGTTTGAAAAGAGAACAGTTAAAGAGGCTTTTGAAACGTACTCCCCAATAGTAATCGCAAAGCTTAGCGATAGCTAGTATCGCTAAGCGGTGCGATCGGATCGCACGGTTTATTGTGTAACCGTGATTGTGACTTGGGTGGAGCTGCGGGAAGAATTATGCTGGCAAGGCGGGTAAATTCTGATGCGACCAGTTCAGTAATATTGAAGAGGCAGGGTATCGTGGAGCTGATATTCCTGTGGTTCACGGGGATATTTCTGTGTTAGGAGGTGGGTGGCGAAGCCTGTGAAATCGTCCGCAGGTCTCTAGTAGGCTCTGTTTGAAAAGAGAACAGTTAAAGAGGCCTCTGTTGAGTACCGTTGAGAAATAGGTTGTTTTCACAATGGGTGCGAAGCAAACGCTAGAGATAGTTGATGTTGTGCTGCCTAAGGAAGGACCGATTGGTTCGGCGAGGTTCCTTATGTTTAAGAAGTATGGTGCATACGCAACGGCGTATTGCTACAAATGGGTCAAGATGAAAAAGGATTGTGTGAAACCTTTCCCAAAGATCGGTACTTTCGATTCAGAGGTTTTAAATAATGTAAGAAATAAAGTGCGGTTGATTAAATCAACAACAGTAAGAGTTGAACACGATGACTGTTTGAATTGTGGCTACTAGAGGGGAACACATGGCAAGGCAACGTGTGCACAGCAGAAGTAGGCGTGGCAAAAAGCGCGCGCACAGCGGAAGTAGCCATTGAGAAGCGCGGAGAACTGAGCGCAAGTGCGCCCCCGCCGCCGTATGCGGTAGGGTGCACGAGTACAGCTGTTACCAAAAATTATAAAAATTTAATTAACAAGTTATATCCCTGTTTTCAGCTAATTGACAAGTGTTTCTGAGGAAGAGGATGAACCCACCGTGATTTCTACCAGTGCCCATGCTATTAACATGTTAGAAGTTCAACGCAAGTATAAAAAGGGAGCGGTCCCACCAGCAGGGGCAGCAGCTGAGATAGGTGAGAGTAGTGGGGTGACCACTAGGAGGGAGAACATCCAAGGTACTGAAACAGCAGCTTCTGTGATTAATCCTGAATGTAGTGAACCGGTTGGTGCTTATCCTGCACAATAGCAGTTCCTAATGGGAAAGCGGATAAGGTTGGTATAGTCCCGGTAAGAAATGTTTCAATGCATTGTCCTTGGACTAGATCGGAGCTACGTTCAATTATCACTGAGTTCCCAGATTCTAGAAAAGAGTTGGCCAAATGTCAGAAGTTTATCAAAGACTTAGGAAATGCGCACAAACCAACCAATAAGGATTGGCGAGTGGTGTTGAGGGCGTGTCTTCCTCCCAATACTGACATAAAAAATGTATTAAAGATTGTTTGTGGGAGGAAGACAAAACCTTAACAGATGAGGATAATCAAGAGAATATTCATCAAATTGTCTCACATTTGGCCATCTATTTTCCAGTAGTAGTAAATTGGAGCAAGATTTTCACCATTAAGCAAAAAGAGAGTGAAACGGCAGCTGATTATTTTTCTAGAGCTCTAGCAGCGATGATACAGTTAACTGGGATCTCCGATATGAGAGGATCCACATCATAGGGAGGTGGCTGTAGGGGTACTAATGGATGGTCTCAGGGAAAATCTAAAGACAAGAGTACAAACCTCAACACCTAGTTGGAGGGGCATCACGGTAGATTCTCTTAGAGAGATTGCCGTGGAGCATGATAAGAACATTTTTAGAAAGAAGAAAAGAGTGATAGGTTGATGACGGTAAGTATTCAGGCTTTAGAGGGACTGCACACACAACCACAAACATACCATGCACACAACACAGGTAATAGGGTAATGGTGTGCTTTCACTGTCATAAAGAGGGACACATAAGGAGAGTTTGTCCAGAAAGAAGATTGGAGACACCTAGAGGGGGATCACATAGATACCCACAAAGAATAAACACACATAGACTAGAGAACTCACAGATACCCGCGCATATTATAGCAGCAAATATTGCACGGAAAAGTGAAAGTCAGCGCTAGGGGTCAGGTCATACCTGTAGTCTACAGCCAGTGAGGTTAACTGAGAGTCTGAGGGAAGAACCTACAATGATAGTTGACATAGCTGGTAGGAAACAAATTTTTCTTGTAGATACAGGGACGTAAACACTCAAAAAGAAATTCAATCGCATAAAGACTCAATTATGACACACCTGCTTTGCCTTGACAAAGACTTTCCAAAGTTGAAACGCGTTGGTAGCAGATGAACCTGTGGAGTAATTCCTCGGAAAGGAGCCGACTAAGACTGTAACAACCTGGGTTTGTTCAGCCGCTTGTTTGGAAGCCTTTTACCTTTTTAAATCTGGTACGAGCATTACTCACACAGAATGTGCTCTATGTCTTCACACAGAGTGGGTTTTATGTCTTCACACGCTATTTTTAAGAGATATAATAAATGTGAGTTTATATAACACTCCTCTCTTGATATATGCAGTATTACACTATGGTTCGCTGTGTTTCCTTTATATCTATATATCATTGTCTACGTGGATGAATATGAGAATGTTCAGCACATCAGAAATATAGAATTGTGAGCTTGAAGTTCCACTGACTATATGGGAATTCGTTAGAGCACATTGCATATGAAACCCACAGACTGACGGAGGATCCAGCGGAGAAGGGTATTTTGTACCGGGACTACACTTTATTGAAAGAAACCTGTGTTCAGTAGACTGGTCAAATTTATTTTTTAATTTTCAATTTTTATTATTCTTTATCATGTATATTGGTTTATGTTCTTATTATTTTATTGGTGTTCCATTCTGCATTTTGCGCGGCTGGCGCATCTTTGGATATTTGCAGCCTCGATATGTTTGAATGAAGTTATATCTAACATTTAGAAGGTCTGATACAAGGTCTGTTAGCTCTGCATTGCCTCATTTTCTGTGTATATTTACTGATTTCCTATACATAGGAAGCGCTAGGAGATTTCTCTTATTTGTGTATATCGGATGTCTAAGAAGTGTAGCAGCAACTGCTCTTCTGGTAAGTAAGAGCGAGGACGTAGTATAAGGACATGATTCAACCATCTATACACCCCATGCAGTGTCAGTTCTGTTGAATTCAGCCCAAACCAGACATGTCTCTTCAGCTAGAGTCACAAAGTGGGAACTAGCCCTGATGGCACCCTCAAACATCACCATCAAACGATGTAGCACTTTAAATGCAGCTACATACCTTCCATATGTGCCTCGAGATGCACAAAGGGTGGGAGGTGAGGAGACCCTGGTTGGTGATGAGTTTTGCAGGAATACTGATACGCATGATTGTATGGAATATCTGAACCAGACCTTTACTGCAAGGCCCGACATACGCGATACCCCCTTAGATAATGTAGATTTTAGGTTTTATACAGACGGGAGTTGTCATAGACAGACAGGAGAACTATGTACTGGTTATGCTGTTGTAGACGATCAGGATGTTGTAGAAGCTGGACCCCTTGGCCCACCTCACTCGGTCCAAGTGGCGGAACTAGTAGCACTAAGGAGAGCGTGTGAGTTGGCAAAGGGTAAGTCAGCTAATATATATACTGACTCTAGGTACGCCTTCAGGGTAGTGCACGATTTCGGGGCCCTTTGTTGTCTTAGAAACTTTACGACAGCAGCAGGTACACCAGTGGCACACTCACAACACATAAAAGGACTTTTGACAGCAATACAGTTATCCAAGACAGTAGCCGTCATAAAGTGCAAATCCCATACCTCTGAAGAAGACCCGGTGTCATTGGGCAATAACAGAGCAGACGAAGCTGCTAAATGGGCGGCAGGGCAACCTATAACTGTATCGACGGAGACAATATTGGTTTTTCAGACATTAGACACGCAGAGATTGATTGAAATGCAAGATTTGTGTTCCCTACAGGAAAAGGCGGTCTTGAAGGCGAAGGGATGTGGTCAAGAGTCCTCAGGACTCTGGAGGGATGGTCAAGGTAAGCCTGTAGCTCCCCGAACATACTATCCAAGCCTGGCTGAAGCAGCACACGGCCTGACTCACCTGGGTAAAGAAGGTATGTGCAAACTAGTGAGAGCATACTGGTGTGCTCCGGCTTTTCCTCTCAGGCTGGTAAGAAAGCAATGTCATGTCTTACTTGTTTGAGGAAAAACGTCGGGAAAACTATACCAACTGAGCCATCCCATATTCCTCCGACGGACCTTTTCAGGTAATACAAATTGACTATATCCAATTACCACTTTGCAGGAATCTTAAGTATTTGTTAGTGTTTATTGATGTGTTTTCTGGTTGGGTAGAAGCATATCCGGCAGCCACTAATACTGCTGTGTTCACTGCAAAGAAAATAGTTCAGGAGTTTGTGTGTAGGTTCGGTATCCCTAAAATCATAGAAAGTGATAGGGGTACCCACTTTACTGGTGATATCTTCCAGAACATGTGTAAACTCATGGGAATCGGTAGCAGACTTCACACCCCTTACCGACCACAAGCCAGTGGTAAGGTGGAGAGAGTAAATGGTACTATTAAGAACAAGCTTGGTAAGGTAATGGCTGAAACTGGGTTGGCATGGCCTGAAGCTTTGCCACTAGTCCTCCATAGCATCCGAACCACTCCTAGACCTCCTCTTATTCTGTCCCCCTTTGAGATACTGTTCGGCCAACAGCCTCATTTGATCGCGAGTCCACAAGACGACTTGAAGTGTAATAATGAAGTGACTGTGCAATATCTTATAAAAATGAGCAGACAGCTAAAACAACAACAAAAACTAAAAATGCTGTCACCTGGTATGCCAGAAACGAATTGTCATGATGTTGAACCTGGGGAATATGTTATGATCCGCAATTTCTTATGTTCAGGTTGTTTAACAGACCGTTGGGAAGGCCCGTACCAAGTGCTGCTGACCAGTACTACATCACTGAAGGTTGCAGAGAGAGACACTTGGGTCCATTCCACCCACTGCAGGAAAGTCAGTAACCCGGGGAAAGTACGAGATAAAGCTGAGACGGACGACACCGATCTGTCACTCCTAAACCTGTTTCGGGAGATCTAAAGCCTGCAGCCAAGACACCTGAGCCAAGGATGTTGCCCAGACTATCCTCCCAGTGATGGAGTGACGATTTTTGTTTTTCTTTTGTTCCAGGATTTTTCTTGTTTTTACTTTTTATAGGACACTCTATTTTTGTGAAGGAGAACGGAAGACAGAGGCAGGATCTGGTAGTGATACTGATGAGATGGATGTCGAGGAAAAGTTATTAGAATACCCAGAGCAGCCCATTACCAAGCTTGGTCCAGGGGTTATGAAAAGGTCTGCGAGCTCTGGAACTCGGAGACAGTGTGAGGGGCTATTGTCTGATGAGTATTGTATCTGTAAGTTCTGTGACTCCCTAGTTGAAGAGAAATGCATCCAGCAATGCCAGTCCAATAATAATCAGGACATGGGCGGGCATCCTCTGGAGGATTATCACTTAGTGGGTAAGGTTCTCAACCAAACTGAGTGCTGGGTGTGCTCTCACGTACCTCAGGGACGGCATAACAAAGGACTAGTGCTGTTCCCATTAAATATCTCTGAGGTCCTCGAATTAAGGGGAGGGAGGTCCATAGTAGGGAAGTACAATAACACTAGGTCCCCTAGTCTGAAGCTTCAACAATACTCCTTACACCGGTCTTTACTGTGTCTAAATATCTCACATGTAAAACATCTGGAGAATTGGGAAGCTGACCTATCAGATCAGACAATGGCTCGCCACGCTCATTTTGGAGGGAGACTTGCAAGGTCACCAATAGGCAGAAATGTTGATGGGCATCATAGACTAGGACGTGTAAACAGACATAAGAAAGTATCCATTGGGAAGGTCTCTATAGGTAATTGTAAAAATGTTATCCATGCTGACACGTGTCTTGAACAAATGGAGACACTAGGCATGGGTAGTTTTGTCGAAACTTTATGTGATATTATCAATGGTCATACTGCACCTTATGTTCTCCCAGATGACGTGTACTTTGTTTGTGGGAGAAAAACTAATTCCTGGGTAACTCTGAGTGCCAAGGGTTTGTGTTTCTTAGGTAAACTGGTTCCTGAAATCATGACTATTACTCATGAAGAAATGGTTGCTCAGAGTGTCAGCTCTGGGGACAAGGATCAGGGTCACCGTCTGCTCGGCGTGTCAGCTCTGGGGACAAGGATCAGGGTCACCGTCTCATCAGAGTGTCAGCTCTGGGGACAAGGATCAGGGTCACCGTCTGCTCAGAGTGTCAGCTCTGGGGACAAGGATCAGGGTCACCGTCAGCTCAGAGTGTCAGCTCTGGGGACAAGGATCAGGGTCACCGTCTGCTCGGAGCGTCAGCTCTGAGGACAAGGATCAGGGTCACCGCCTGCTCGGAGCTTCAGCTCTGGGGACAAGGATCAGGGTCACCGCCTCTTAGCCGCACTTACCTCATCCGCCGCTGTCATATCACGGCTACCTGGGTCCCTTCTGGTCATCTGCAGCATTCCTGTTCTCCACACCTTCATTTGTAAACAAACACATACTGTTTGTTCTGCTGCATGGGCGCGGCCATCTTGGATGCAGTCAGGTGATCATTCCAAACCAACCAGATTCAGAAGCTGTGATCACATGAACTGATCAGCCAATAGTTGTTTGGGACATCCTATTTAAACCTGCTGCTGTGATCTGTTCATTGCCAGAACAACACACTTCTCTCCAGAGGATAGTTCTTGGCTTCAGTGTTCCTGACTGCATTACAAGTGCAGTGTTCCTGACTGCATTACAAGTGCAGTGTTCCTGTCTGCATTACTATTGCACTGTTCCTGTCAACTTATCTAGACTGCTCATTCCCCTGCTATATTCTACAATGAGCAAGAAGATCATCCAGGCTGCTAAGTTCTGTTTCACTCCTGCTCCAGCTAGTCCCAAGGGTCCCGAATCGGATCAAGAAATTCAGACGACCGTGACACAAATATTGCGCGGGAAAGTGATAGTCAGCGCTAGGGGTCAGGTCATACCTGTAGTCTACAGCCAGTGAGGTTAACTGAGAGTCTGAGGGAAGAACCTACAATGATAGTTGACATAGCTGGTAGGAAACAATTTTTTCTTGTAGATACAGGGGCGTAAACACTCAAAAAGAAATTCAATCGCATAAAGACTTAATTATGACACACCTGCTTTGCCTTGACAAAGACTTTCCAAAGTTGAAACGCGTTGGTAGAAGGTGAACCTGTGGAGTAATTCCTTGGAAAGGAGCCGACTAAGACTGTAACAACCTGGGTTTGTTCAGCCGCTTGTTTGGAAGCCTTTTACTTTTTTAAATCTGGTACGAGCATTACTCACATAGAATGTGCTTTATGTCCTCACACGCTATTTTTAAGAGATATAATAAATGTGAGTTTATATAACACTCCTGTCTCTTGATATATGCAGTATTACACTATGGTTTGCTGTGTTTCCTTTATATCTATATATCATTGTCTACGTGGATGAATATAAGAATGTTCAGCACATCAGAAATATAGAATTGTGAGCTTGAAGTTCCACTGACTATATGGGAATTCGTTAGAGCACATTGCATATGAAACCCACAGACTGACGGAGGATCCAGCGGAGAAGGGTATTTTGTACCGGGACTACACTTTATTGAAAGAAACCTGTGTTCAGTAGACTGGTCAAATTTATTTTTTAATTTTCAATTTTTATTATTCTTTATCATGTATATTGGTTTATGTTCTTATTATTTTATTGGTGTTCCATTCTGCATTTTGCGCGGCTGGCGCATCTTTGGATATTTGCAGCCTCGATATGTTTGAATGAAGTTATATCTAACATTTAGAAGGTCTGATACAAGGTCTGTGTTAGCTCTGCATTGCCTCATTTTCTGTGTATATTTACTGATTTCCTATACATAGGAAGCGCTAGGAGATTTCTCTTATTTGTGTATATCGGATGTCTAAGAAGTGTAGCAGCAACTGCTCTTCTGGTAAGTAAGAGCGAGGACGTAGTATAAGGACATGATTCAACTATCTATACACCTCATGCAGTGTCAGTTCTGTTGAATTCAGCCCAAACCAGACATGTCTCTTCAGCTAGAGTCACACAGTGGGAACTAGCCCTGATGGCACCCTCAAACATCACCATCAAACGATGTAGCACTTTAAATGCAGCTACATACCTTCCATATGTGCCTCGAGATGCACAAAGGGTGGGAGGTGAGGAGACCCTGGTTAGGGTGAGTTTTGCAGGAATACTGATACGCATGATTGTATGGAATATCTGAACCAGACCTTTACTGCAAGGCCCGACATACGTGACACCCCCTTAGAAAATGTAGATTTTACGTTTTATACAGACGGGAGTTGTCATAGACAGAGACGGGAGAACTATGTACTGGTTATGCTGTTGTAGACGATCAGGATGTTGTGGAAGCTGGACCCCTTGGCCCACCTCACTCGGCCCAAGTGGCCGAACTAATAGCATTAAGGAGAGCGTGTGAGTTCACAAAGGGTAAGTCAGCTAATATATATACTGACTCTAGGTATGCCTTCGGGGTAGTGCACGATTTGGGGTCCCTTTGGCGTCTTAGAAACTTTACGACAGCAGCAGGTACGCCAGTGGCACACTCACAACACATAAAAGGACTTTTGACAGCGATACAGTTACCCAGAACAGTAGCCGTCATAAAGTGCAAAGCCCATACCTCTGAAGAAGACACAGTGTCATTGGGCAATAACAGAGCAGACGAAGCTGCTAAATGGGCAGCAGGGCAACATATAACTGTATCGACAGAGACAATAATGGTTTTTCAGACATTAGACACGCAGAGATTGATTGAAATGCAAGATTTGTGTTCCCTGCAGGAAAAGACGGTCTGGAATGCGAAGGGATGTGGTCAAGAGTCCTCAGGACTCTGGAGGGATGGACAAGGTAGGCCTGTAGCTCCCCGAACATACTATCCAAGCCTGGCTGAAGCAGCACACGGCCTGACTCACCTGGGTAAAGAAGGTATGTGCAAACTGGTGAGAGCATACTGGTGTGCTCCGGCTTTTCCTCTCAGGCTGGTAAGAAAGCAATGTCATGTCTTACTTGTTTGAGGAAAAACGTCGGGAAAACTATTCCAACTGAGCCATCACACATCTCTCCTACAGACGGACCTTTTCAGGTAATACAAATTGACTATATCCAATTACCACCTTGCAGGAATCTTAAGTATGTGTTAGTATGTATTGATGTGTTTTCTGGTTGGGTAGAAGCATATATCCGGCAGCCACTAATACTGCTGTGTTCACTGCAAAGAAAATAGTTCAGGAGTTTGTGTGTAGGTTCGGTATCCCTAAAATCATAGAAAGTGATAGGGGTACCCATTTTACTGGTGATATCTTCCAAAATATGTGTAAGCTCATGGGAATCAGTAGCAGACCTCACACCCCTTACCGACCACAAGCCAGTGGTAAGGTGGAAAGAGTAAATGGTACTATTAAGAACAAGCTTGGTAAGTGTAACAATCCAGTCCAGGTTTGTTACTTTTCCTGTCTGCTCTGTTCTCCTGTGGATCACATGACTCACTTCAGGGCGTGCCATTCAAACCTGCTCTATTTAAACTCAGCACTGACACCTGCTCACTGTCAGTGCAACTTATTTGCTAGCCTGTCTCCATGGACTCCTGTGCATTCCTGAACTCTCCTGTTGGATTTCCTGTAGGGTGAACCTGATTTATCAACCAAGTGCTGGTAGCACCATCTTTGGGACTCTGTTTACAAGTATCTCTATGCATCAATTTACAAGACTTTGTTTATTATGCCAAGTGTGCAGATGCTCATCATTGTGAGATTCTGAGCTGCCATCTCACCATCTCTACTGTGTACAGAACTTTGCTGCATTGTTTCCATGTGTTGATATGTACTTATGCTCATATTCATTGAAGTACTTATTAAGCAGACCCACCGTCTTGTGTTCTTATTTTCTAAACATTGTATGGTCCTGAATCAGCTAGTCACGTGCACAGGCCATCGTGGGAACCGCCCACTAGGCCTGATATTATTCCAGTCCATAACAGTAAGATAATGGCTGAAACTGGGTTGGCGTGGCCTGAAGCTTTGCCATTGGTCCTCCATAGCATCCAAACCACTCCTAGACCTCCTCTTAATCTGTCCCCCTTTGAGATACTGTTCGGCCGACAACCTCATTTGATCGTGAGTCCACAAGACGACTTGAAGTGTAATAATGAAGTGACTGTACAATATCTTATAAAAATGAGCAGACAGCTAAAACAACAGCAACAAAAACTAAAAATGCTGTCACCTGGTATGCCAGAAACGAATTGTCATGATGTTGAACCTGGGGACTATGTTATGATCCGCAATTTCCTACGTTCAGGTTGTTTAAGACCGTTGGGAAGGCCCGTACCAAGTGCTGCTGACCAGTACCACATCACTGAAGGTTGCAGAGAGAGACACTTGGGTCCATTCCACCCACTGCAGGAAAGTCAGTAACCCGGAGAAAGTAGGAGATAAATCTGAGACGGACGACACCGATCTGTCACTCCTAAACCTGTTTCGGGAGATCTAAAGCCTGCAGTCAAGACACCTGAGGGAAGGACGTTGCCCAGACTATCCTCCCAGTGATGGAGTGGCGATTTTTGTTTTTCTTTTGTTCCAGGATTTTTCTTGTTTTTACTTTTTATAGGACACTCTATTTTTGTGAAGGAGAACGGAAGACAGAGGCAGGATCTGGTAGTGATACTGATGAGATGGATGTCGAGGAAAAGTTATTAGAATACCCAGAGCAGCCCATTATCAAGCTTGGTCCAGGGGTTATGAAAAGGTCTGCGAGCTCTGGAACTCGGAGACAGTGTGAGGGGCTATTGTCTGATGAGTATTGTATCTGTAAGTTCTGTGACTCCCTAGTTGAAGAGAGATGCATCCAGCGATGCCAGTCCAATAGTTATCTGGACCTGGACGTGGACGAGCATCCTCTGGAGGATTATCACTCCTTAGTGGGTAAGGTTCTAAACCAAACAGTGCTGGGTGTGCTCTCACGTACCTCAGGGACAGCATAACATAGGACTAGTGCTGTTCCCATTAAATATCTCTGAGGTCCTCGAATTGAGGGGAGGGAGGTCCATAGAAGAGAAGTACAATAACACTAGGTCCCCTAGTCTGAAGCTTCGACAATACTCCTTAAACCGGTCTTTACTGTGTCTAAATATCTCACATGTAAAACGACTGGAGAATTGGGAAGCTGACCTATCAGATCAGACAATGGCTCGCCACACTCATTTTGGAGGGAGACGTACAAGGTCACCAATAGACAGAAATGTTGATGGACACCATAAACTAGGACGTGTATACAGACATAAGAAAGTATCCATTGGGAAAGTCTCTATAGGTAATTGTAAGAATGTCATCCATGCTGACACGTGTCTTGAACAAATGAAGACACTAGGCAGGGGTAGTTTTATTAAAACTTTATGTGATATTATCAATGGGCATACTGTACCTTATGTTCTCCCAGATGACTTGTACTTTGTGGGAGAAAAGCTTATTCCTGGGTGACTCCGAGTTCCAAGGGTTTGTGTTTCTTAGGTAAACTGGTTCCTGAAATCATGACTATTACTCATGAAGAAATGGTTGGTATTCACAAGACTACATCACCACCATACATACACACAGTATGAACACCGTGGCAAGAGAAATACGATTCCTGGTGAGGAACCTATAGCTACAAAATTGATTAGTGAAACCTCTGGCTTTCAGGTTATGGTTGTTCTAGATCTCACCAGGATTGGTCGGGGAACTTTAAATTTTAAGTATATTCAAGATCTAGCTAAATTGATAGACAATATCACCGAGATGTATGATGATACGGGAAGGGAGCTACAAGCGTATGTTTAAAATGATACTGCCTGTATAATGTAAATAGACTAGTTTAAACTGGATTCTTGGCGGGAAAATCGGAGTGCATCCCCTGGAGAGATGACCCCCACCTTTGGATATTTTGGTTTGAACTGGCCTATGATCTGCAGTACACTGGACCTTTCTGAAGCCTGGACCAATAGAAGCAAGCCACATCATCTGCATTGTTTTACTGTATTCACTGACTGTATATAAGCAAGGGCTCTGGACCTAGTGGCCAGTCTACTTGACCACAGCCTTCAGACCTGAATGACTATACGCTGGATCCAGAGCGCCTGCGATAATTAACGTCTGTACTTATTTTATTCTGATTTGTTGTTCTGCTACTTTTGGCTATTAAATCACATTGTGCTTTGGAACCACATATCGGCAATCGACAATCGTTATTGGATAGCAACTAGACGTGCATAACAGCTAGCTGGCTGGTACCTCCTGACTGCTTACAGAACTGCTGGGTAGAGGGCAGAGTGTTGTCACGGACACTGGGTTCAACACAGGACAGCTGGGTAACGGATTAGAGTGTAAGCTCCTATCTGTTGGTCACAGGATACAACAGGTAATAGGCATCAGGCAGAATCTTCAAGCAGTGACGTTTTATTGCTCAAGAGCCATGACAAGGACTTGTACTCACTAGTTTGAGTAACTTGCGATCACACAGAAGTTACAGATGGAGTGATACATTACATGGTCAAACAGAGCTCTTTTTATACAGTCTCTGACTCATGTGTTGGCAGGGGGTAACCGAGCCCACTTTCCTCACTGGCACCAAAATGTCTGAGATATTACATCAGATAATTTAACATCAGGATGTGATATCTGGACCTGGAGCGAACGCAATTTTAAGCTGTAACAAAATATACTTTAATATATGATTGCCTCAATCCTTGCTGTCTACCTTGTTCAGACAGGTTCTAAGATATACAATGAAAAACTACACAGGAAAGAAAGATAATAACCTCCACCCAGGGGCCACTGTGGTACTTGGATTCTTCTCCTACCTGCCAGAGCTAATCTTGTTACTCTGGGATGCTTACCATCTGTCTCTAGCCTTTAAACGACTGTCCCTCCCAGAAGTCCATGCCATTTTATCTGTTGCCTTAATTTCTGTGGTTCTCCAGTGTGTTATCCCTGATTGATTTCGTGGTATTGGCCTCTGCTTGGCTCCCTGTATTGCACTTCTTCCTATGATCCAGAACCGCCATTGTCGTGACTTCGCTTCTGCCTTCTCCATGGTATTGTGGAGAACTGTCTGGCTTTGACCTCTTGCTTGGTTCATCCTCCTGGTTTCCGGTGTCGATTGCACAATCCAGCACCTACAGACTGTGGCATATCCAGCAATCTAGGTCATGTGTCTGTAGTTGTTACACCTCTGTGTCTGATCCAGTTTCCTGCCGGTCTGCCTACGTGGACCTCAGAATAGTCCGCCCTGAAGACCTCTACACATTCCCTGCCTGCTATTCATCCAATGCATCGTCCCTCCCGAGTAATCTGCTTTTGTATACACAAACAAGTTTTTTTCTGGACTCTTGTAGAGAAAAGACACCTCGAGGAGCAATTATTGATGTGAATATGAAGGAACTATTCTATACACAGATAAGTACTTGTGACAGGATGTACCGCCTATGCCACCCTGTCTGTTGTTGCTGTGAAGTGGTTGGGCTTGTTGTGCCACTATTAACTTTCTTTATCCCAAATGCGCCCTCTTGCCGCAGTAGGAGTAGCTTAAGATACTGCCACCACTGGACTCCTTACCAGCATCCAGAACCGGGTTCCTTCTGGGTAACTGTCGCTGCTAGTTTACCCCCTTGCTGCTACACCTGTGCTGGTACCCCCGACTTCTTACAATGGATCAGGATGCTGTGGATGGTACCCCCCTGGCCTAGCACACTGGCCAGAGCTGCAGGGTAGCGGGCAGAGCGGTGGTACTGGATGCTGGGTCCAAACCTCAGTAACGCCGGGAACAGATTAGAGTTGGGTCTAATCTGTAGGTCACAGGATTACAGCATGGAAAGGTTGTCAAGCAGGTCTTAGAAGTGATGTTTGCTGAAGTCCCCTGAAGGACCGTTCACACGTCAGTCTGTGGTACCAGTGATCATTCCAGAAGTATAGATGGTAAAGAATGATACATTCAGTACAAACCTGCGCTGTGTTATACAGTTATGGACACAGATCACAGAGTGACCCGGCTCCCTGACTCTGAGTTATTTTTAGTAACAGGATGCAATATGTTTACCCAAACATGGATTCAAATGCAATTTATACTGAACAAAATTTACACTTATACCCTGAATCCCACTGACTGGAGATTTCCTTTCACTTTAACCAGGATACAGGGAACAGCTCCCGGCCGTACATCCAAGTGTTCGTCACTCACATTCTTATTTAACATTTCCTGCTATCCACAAAATAGACACCCTCCTCACATAAGTCTAACTGGAGATTTCCTGGATCCTTGTAGAGGGAAAGGACACCTCAAGGAGCAGTTACTGATGTGACCATGGAGGGACTGTGCTACACACAGCAGTGCTCTTCTAGGTTCTTGTACAGGGAAAGGACACCTTGAGGAGCTCTGAGGACAAGGACCAGGGTCACCGTCTGCTCGGAGCGTCAGCTCTGGGGACAAGGAGCCGGGTTACTGCCTGCTTGGAGCGTCAGCTCTGGGGAAAAGGATCAGGGTCACCGTCTGTTCGGAGCGTCAGCTCTGGGGACAAGGATCAGGGTTACCGCCTGCTCCGAGCGTCAGCGCTGGGGACAAGGATCAGGGTCACCGCCTGCTCCGAGCGTCAGCTCTGGGGACAAGGATCAGGGTCACAGCCTGCTCCGAGCGTCAGCTCTGGGGACAAGGATCAGGGTCAGCGCCTGCTCCGAGCGTCAGCTCTGGGGACAAAGATCCGGGTCACAGTCTGCTCCGAGCGTCAGCTCTGAGGCCAAGGATCAGGGTCACCGTGGGCTCGGAGCGTCAGCTCTAGGGACAAGGATCAGGGTCACCGTCTGCTCCGAGCGTCGGCTCTGGGGACAAGGATCATGTTCACCGCCTGCTCGGAGCGTCAGCTCTGGGGACAAGGATCAGGGTCACCGTCTGCTCGGAGCGTCAGCTCTGGGGACAAGGATCAGGGTCACAGTCTGCTCGGAGCGTCAGCTCTGGGGACAAGGATCAGGGTCACAGTCTGCTCGGAGCGTCAGCTCTGGGGACAAGGATCAGGGTCACCGTCTGCTCCGAGCGTCAGCTCTGGGGACAAGGATCAGGGTCACCGTCTGCTCCGAGCGTCAGCTCTGGGGACAAGGATCAGGGTCACCGCCTGCTCGGAGCGTCAGCTCTGGGGACAAGGATCAGGGTCACCGCCTGCTCGGAGAGTCAGCTCTGGGGACAAGGATCAGGGTCACCGCCTGCTCGGAGTGTCAGCTCTGGGGACAAGGATCAGGGTCACAGTCTGCTCCGAGCGTCAGCTCTGGGGACAAGGATCAGGGTCACAGTCTGCTCGGAGCGTCAGCTCTGGGGACAAGGATCAGGGTCACAGTCTGCTCGAAGCGTCAGCTCTGGGGACAATGATCAGGGTCACCGTCTGCTCGGAGCGTCAGCTCTGGGGACAAGGATCAGGGTCACCGCCTGCTCCGAGCGTCAGCTCTGGGGACAAGGATCAGGGTCACTGTTTGCTCGGAGCGTCAGCTCTGGGGACAAGGATCAGGGTCACAGCCTGCTCGAAGCGTCAGCTCTGGGGACAAGGATCAGGGTCACCGTCTGCTCGGAGCGTCAGCTCTGGGGACAAGGATCAGGGTCACCGCCTGCTCCGAGCGTCAGCTCTGGGGACAAGGATCAGGGTCACCGTCTGCTCCGAGCGTCAGCTCTGGGGACAAGGATCAGGGTCACCGTCTGCTCGGAGCGTCAGCTCTGGGGACAAGGATCAGGGTCACCGCCTGCTCCGAGCGTCAGCTCTGGGGACAAGGATCAGGGTCACCGCCTGCTCCGAGCGTCAGCTCTGGGGACAAGGATCAGGGTCACCGCCTGCTCGGAGCGTCAGCTCTGGGGACAAGGATCAGGGTCACAGTCTGCTCAGAGCGTCAGCTCTGGGGACAAGGATCAGGGTCACCGTCTGCTCCGAGCGTCAGCTCTGGGGACAAGGATCAGGGTCACCGCCTGCTCGGAGAGTCAGCTCTGGGGACAAGGATCAGGGTTACCGCCTGCTCGGAGTGTCAGCTCTGGGGACAAGGATCAGGGTCACAGTCTGCTCCGAGTGTCAGCTCTGGGGACAAGGATCAGGGTCACAGTCTGCTCCGAGCGTCAGCTCTGGGGACAAGGATCAGGGTCACCGCCTGCTCGGAGCGTCAGCTCTGGGGACAAGGATCAGGGTCACCGCCTGCTCGGAGCGTCAGCTCTGGGGACAAGGATCAGGGTCACCGTCTGCTCGGAGCGTCAGCTCTGGGGACAAGGATCAGGGTCACCGCCTGCTCCGAGCGTCAGCTCTGGGGACAAGGATCAGGGTCACCGCCTGCTCCGAGCGTCAGCTCTGGGGACAAGGATCAGGGTCACCGCCTGCTCGGAGCGTCAGCTCTGGGGACAAGGATCAGGGTCACAGTCTGCTCAGAGCGTCAGCTCTGGGGACAAGGATCAGGGTCACCGTCTGCTCGGAGAGTCAGCTCTGGGGACAAGGATCAGGGTCACCGCCTGCTCGGAGTGTCAGCTCTGGGGACAAGGATCAGGGTCACAGTCTGCTCCGAGTGTCAGCTCTGGGGACAAGGATCAGGGTCACAGTCTGCTCCGAGCGTCAGCTCTGGGGACAAGGATCAGGGTCACCGCCTGCTCGGAGTGTCAGCTCTGGGGACAAGGATCAGGGTCACAGTCTGCTCCGAGTGTCAGCTCTGGGGACAAGGATCAGGGTCACAGTCTGCTCCGAGCGTCAGCTCTGGGGACAAGGATCAGGGTCACCGCCTGCTCGGAGAGTCAGCTCTGGGGACAAGGATCAGGGTCACCGCCTGCTCCGAGCGTCAGCTCTGGGGACAAGGATCAGGGTCACCGCCTGCTCGGAGAGTCAGCTCTGGGGACAAGGATCAGGGTCACCGCCTGCTCCGAGCGTCAGCTCTGGGGACAAGGATCAGGGTCACAGTCTGCTCCGAGCGTCAGCTCTGGGGACAAGGATCAGGGTCACCGTCTCATCAGAGTGTCAGCTCTGGGGACAAGGATCAGGGTCACCGTCTGCTCGGAGCGTCAGCTCTGGGGACAAGGATCAGGGTCACCGTCTGCTCAGAGTGTCAGCTCTGGGGACAAGGATCAGAGTCACCGTCTGCTCGGAGCGTCAGCTCTGGGGACAAGGATCAGGGTCACCGTCTCATCAGAGTGTCAGTTCTGGGGACAAGGATCAGGGTCACCGTCTCATCAGAGTGTCAGCTCTGGGGACAAGGATCAGGGTCACCGTCTCATCAGAGTGTCAGCTCTGGGGACAAGGATCAGGGTCACCGTCTGCTCAGAGTGTCAGCTCTGGGGACAAGGATCAGAGTCACCGTCTCATCAGAGTGTCAGCTCTGGGGACAAGGATCAGAGTCACCGTCTGCTCAGAGCGTCAGCTCTGGGGACAAGGATCAGAGTCACCGTCTCATCAGAGTGTCAGCTCTGGGGACAAGGATCAGGGTCACCGTCTCATCAGAGTGTCAGCTCTGGGGACAAGGATCAGGGTCACCGTCTGCTCGGAGCGTCAGCTCTGGGGACAAGGATCAGGGTCACCGTCTGCTCGGAGCGTCAGCTCTGGGGACAAGGATCAGGGTCACCGTCTGCTCGGAGCGTCAGCTCTGGGGACAAGGATCAGGGTCACCACCGGCTCCGAGCGTCAGCTCTGGGGACAAGGATCAGGGTCACCGTCTGCTCCGAGCGTCAGCTCTGGGGACAAGGATCAGGGTCACCGTCTCATCAGAGTGTCAGCTCTGGGGACAAGGATCAGGGTCACCGTCTGCTCAGAGCGTCAGCTCTGGGGACAAGGATCAGAGTCACCGTCTCATCAGAGTGTCAGCTCTGGGGACAAGGATCAGAGTCACCGTCTGCTCAGAGCGTCAGCTCTGGGGACAAGGATCAGGGTCACCGTCTCATCAGAGTGTCAGCTCTGGGGACAAGGATCAGGGTCACCGTCTCATCAGAGTGTCAGCTCTGGGGACAAGGATCAGGGTCACCGCCTGCTCGGAGCGTCAGCTCTGGGGACAAGGATCAGGGTCACCGCCTGCTCCGAGCGTCAGCTCTGGGGACAAGGATCAGGGTCACAGTCTGCTCCGAGCGTCAGCTCTGGGGACAAGGATCAGGGTCACCGTCTCATCAGAGTGTCAGCTCTGGGGACAAGGATCAGGGTCACCGTCTGCTCGGAGCGTCAGCTCTGGGGACAAGGATCAGGGTCACCGTCTGCTCAGAGTGTCAGCTCTGGGGACAAGGATCAGAGTCACCGTCTGCTCGGAGCGTCAGCTCTGGGGACAAGGATCAGGGTCACCGTCTCATCAGAGTGTCAGTTCTGGGGACAAGGATCAGGGTCACCGTCTCATCAGAGTGTCAGCTCTGGGGACAAGGATCAGGGTCACCGTCTCATCAGAGTGTCAGCTCTGGGGACAAGGATCAGGGTCACCGTCTGCTCAGAGTGTCAGCTCTGGGGACAAGGATCAGAGTCACCGTCTCATCAGAGTGTCAGCTCTGGGGACAAGGATCAGAGTCACCGTCTGCTCAGAGCGTCAGCTCTGGGGACAAGGATCAGAGTCACCGTCTCATCAGAGTGTCAGCTCTGGGGGACAAGGATCAGGGTCACCGTCTCATCAGAGTGTCAGCTCTGGGGGACAAGGATCAGGGTCACCGTCTGCTCGGAGCGTCAGCTCTGGGGACAAGGATCAGGGTCACCGTCTGCTCGGAGCGTCAGCTCTGGGGACAAGGATCAGGGGTCACCGTCTGCTCGGAGCGTCAGCTCTGGGGACAAGGATCAGGGTCACCACCGGCTCCGAGCGTCAGCTCTGGGGACAAGGATCAGGGTCACCGTCTGCTCCGAGCGTCAGCTCTGGGGACAAGGATCAGGGTCACCGTCTCATCAGAGTGTCAGCTCTGGGGGACAAGGATCAGGGTCACCGTCTGCTCAGAGCGTCAGCTCTGGGGACAAGGATCAGAGTCACCGTCTCATCAGAGTGTCAGCTCTGGGGACAAGGATCAGAGTCACCGTCTGCTCAGAGCGTCAGCTCTGGGGACAAGGATCAGGGTCACCGTCTCATCAGAGTGTCAGCTCTGGGGACAAGGATCAGGGTCACCGTCTCATCAGAGTGTCAGCTCTGGGGACAAGGATCAGGGTCACCGCCTGCCTCGGAGCGTCAGCTCTGGGGACAAGGATCAGGGTCACCGCCCTGCTCGGAGCGTCAGCTCTGGGGACAAGGATCAGGGTCACCGTCTGCTCAGAGCGTCAGCTCTGGGGACAAGGATCAGGGTCACCGTCTGCTCGGAGCGTCAGCTCTGGGGACAAGGATCAGGGGTCACCGTCTGCTCGGGAGCGTCAGCTCTGGGGACAAGGATCAGGGTCACCGTCTGCTCGGAGCGTCAGCTCTGGGGACAAGGATCAGGGTCACCGTCTGCTCGGAGCGTCAGCTCTGGGGGACAAGGATCAGGGTCACCACCGGCTCCGAGCGTCAGCTCTGGGGGACAAGGATCAGGGTCACCGTCTGCTCCGAGCGTCAGCTCTGGGGACAAGGATCAGGGTCACCGTCTCATCAGAGTGTCAGCTCTGGGGACAAGGATCAGGGTCACCGTCTGCTCAGAGCGTCAGCTCTGGGGACAAGGATCAGAGTCACCGTCTCATCAGAGTGTCAGCTCTGGGGACAAGGATCAGAGTCACCGTCTGCTCAGAGCGTCAGCTCTGGGGGACAAGGATCAGGGTCACCGTCTCATCAGAGTGTCAGCTCTGGGGACAAGGATCAGGGTCCACCGTCTCATCAGAGTGTCAGCTCTGGGGACAAGGATCAGGGTCACCGTCTCATCAGAGTGTCAGCTCTGGGGACAAGGATCAGGGTCACCGCCTGCTCGGAGCGTCAGCTCTGGGGACAAGGATCAGGGTCACCGCCTTCGTCAGCTCTGGGGACAAGGATCAGGGTCACCGCCTGCTCGGAGCGTCAGCTCTGGGGACAAGGATCAGAGTCACCATCTGCTCGGAGCGTCAGCTCTGGGGACAAGGATCAGAGTCACCGTCTGCTCGGAGCGTCAGCTCTGGGGACAAGGATCAGAGTCACCGTCTCATCAGAGTGTCAGCTCTGGGGACAAGGATCAGGGTCATCGTCTCCTCGGAGCGTCAGCTCTGGGACAAGGATCAGAGTCACCGTCTGCTCGGAGCGTCAGCTCTGGGGACAAGGATCAGGGTCACCGTCTGCTCGGAGCGTCAGCTCTGGGGACAAGGATCGGAGTCACCGTCTGCTCGGAGCGTCAGCTCTGGGGACAAGGATCAGGGTCACCGCCTGCTCGGAGCGTCAGCTCTGGGGACAAGGATCAGGGTCACCGTCTCATCAGAGTGTCAGCTCTGGGGACAAGGATCAGAGTCACCGTCTGCTCGGAGCGTCAGCTCTGGGGACAAGGATCAGAGTCACCGTCTGCTCGGAGCGTCAGCTCTGGGGACAAGGATCAGGGTCACCGTCTGCTCGGAGCGTCAGCTCTGGGGACAAGGATCAGAGTCACCGTCTCATCAGAGTGTCAGCTCTGGGGACAAGGATCAGAGTCACCGTCTGCTCGGAGCGTCAGCTCTGGGGACAAGGATCAGAGTCACCGTCTGCTCGGAGCGTCAGCTCTGGGGACAAGGATCAGAGTCACCGTCTGCTCGGAGCGTCAGCTCTGGGGACAAGGATCAGGGTCACCGTCTGCTCGGAGCGTCAGCTCTGGGGACAAGGATCAGAGTCACCGTCTGCTCGGAGCGTCAGCTCTGGGGACAAGATCAGGGTCACCGTCTGCTCGGAGCGTCAGCTCTGGGGACAAGGATCAGAGTCACCGTCTCATCAGAGTGTCAGCTCTGGGGACAAGGATCAGGGTCACCGTCTCATCAGAGTGTCAGCTCTGGGGACAAGGATCAGGGTCACCGTCTGCTCGGAGCGTCAGCTCTGGGGACAAGGATCAGGGTCACCGTCTGCTCGGAGCGTCAGCTCTGGGGACAAGGATCAGAGTCACCGTCTGCTCGGAGCGTCAGCTCTGGGGACAAGGATCAGGGTCACCGTCTGCTCGGAGCGTCAGCTCCGGGGACAAGGATCAGGGTCACCGTCTGCTCGGAGCGTCAGCTCTGGGGACAAGGATCAGGGTCACCGTCTCATCAGAGTGTCAGCTCTGGGGACAAGGATCAGAGTCACCGTCTGCTCGGAGCGTCAGCTCTGGGGACAAGGATCAGGGTCACCGCCGGCTCGGAGCGTCAGCTCTGGGGACAAGGATCAGAGTCACCATCTGCTCGGAGCGTCAGCTCTGGGGACAAGGATCAGAGTCACCGTCTGCTCGGAGCGTCAGCTCTGGGGACAAGGATCAGAGTCACCGTCTCATCAGAGTGTCAGCTCTGGGGACAAGGATCAGGGTCACCGTCTGCTCGGAGCGTCAGCTCTGGGGACAAGGATCAGAGTCACCGTCTGCTCGGAGCGTCAGCTCTGGGGACAAGGATCAGAGTCACCGTCCCATCAGAGTGTCAGCTCTGGGGACAAGGATCAGGGTCACCGTCTCATCAGAGTGTCAGCTCTGGGGACAAGGATCAGGGTCACCGTCTGCTCGGAGCGTCAGCTCTGGGGACAAGGATCAGAGTCACCGTCTGCTCGGAGCGTCAGCTCTGGGGACAAGGATCAGAGTCACCGTCTGCTCGGAGCGTCAGCTCTGGGGACAAGGATCAGAGTCACCGTCTCATCAGAGTGTCAGCTCTGGGGACAAGGATCAGGGTCACCGTCTGCTCGGAGCGTCAGCTCTGGGGACAAGGATCAGGGTCACCGTCTGCTCGGAGCGTCAGCTCTGGGGACAAGGATCAGAGTCACCGTCTCATCAGAGTGTCAGCTTTGGGGACAAGGATCAGAGTCACCGTCTGCTCGGAGCGTCAGCTCTGGGGACAAGGATCAGGGTCACCGTCTGCTCGGAGCGTCAGCTCTGGGGACAAGGATCAGGGTCACCGTCTGCTCGGAGCGTCAGCTCTGGGGACAAGGATCAGGGTCACCGTCTGCTCGGAGCGTCAGCTCTGGGGACAAGGATCAGGGTCACCGTCTGCTCGGAGCGTCAGCTCTGGGGACAAGGATCAGAGTCACCGTCTGCTCGGAGCGTCAGCTCTGGGGACAAGGATCAGAGTCACCGTCTCATCAGAGTGTCAGCTCTGGGGACAAGGATCAGAGTCACCGTCTGCTCGGAGCGCCTAGCTGGGGACAAGGATCAGAGTCACCGTCTGCTCGGAGCGTCAGCTCTGGGGACAAGGATCAGGGTCACCGCCTGCTCGGAGCGTCAGCTCTGGGGACAAGGATCAGGGTCACCGTCTGCTCGGAGCGTCAGCTCTGGGGACAAGGATCAGGGTCACCGTCTTATCAGAGTGTCAGCTCTGGGGACAAGGATCAGGGTCACCGCCTGCTCGGAGCGTCAGCTCTGGGGACAAGGATCAGGGTCACCGTCTGCTCGGAGCGTCAGCTCTGGGGACAAGGATCAGGGTCACAGTCTGCTCGGAGCGTCAGCTCTGGGGACAAGGATCAGAGTCACCGTCTCATCAGAGTGTCAGCTCTGGGGACAAGGATCAGGGTCACCGTCTGCTCAGAGTGTCAGCTCTGGGGACAAGGATCAGGGTCACCGTCTGCTCAGAGTGTCAGCTCTGGGGACAAGGATCAGGGTCACCGTCTGCTCGGAGCGTCAGCTCTGGGGACAAGGATCAGAGTCACCGTCTCATCGGAGTGTCAGCTCTGGGGACAAGGATCAGGGTCACCGTCTGCTCGGAGCGTCAGCTCTGGGACAAGGATCAGGGTCACCGTCTGCTCGGAGCGTCAGCTCTGGGGACAAGGATCAGGGTCACAGCCTGCTCGGAGCGTCAGCTCTGGGGACAAGGATCAGGGTCACCGTCTCATCAGAGTGTCAGCTCTGGGGACAAGGATCAGGGTCACCGTCTGCTCAGAGTGTCAGCTCTGGGGACAAGGATCAGAGTCACCGTCTGCTCGGAGCGTCAGCTCTGGGGACAAGGATCAGGGTCACCGTCTCATCAGAGCGTCAGCTCTGGGGACAAGGATCAGGGTCACCGTCTGCTCGGAGCGTCAGCTCTGGGGACAAGGATCAGGGTCACCGCCTGCTCGGAGCGTCAGCTCTGGGGACAAGGATCAGGGTCACCGTCTGCTCGGAGCGTCAGCTCTGGGGACAAGGATCAGGGTCACCGTCTCATCAGAGTGTCAGCTCTGGGGACAAGGATCAGGGTCACCGTCTGCTCAGAGTGTCAGCTCTGGGGACAAGGATCAGAGTCACCGTCTGCTCGGAGCGTCAGCTCTGGGGACAAGGATCAGGGTCACCGTCTGCTCGGAGCGTCAGCTCTGGGGACAAGGATCAGAGTCACCGTCTGCTCGGAGCGTCAGCTCTGGGGACAAGGATCAGGGTCACCGTCTCATCAGAGTGTCAGCTCTGGGGACAAGGATCAGGGTCACCGTCTGCTCAGAGTGTCAGCTCTGGGGACAAGGATCAGGGTCACCGTCTCATCAGAGTGTCAGCTCTGGGGACAAGGATCAGGGTCACCGCCTGCTCGGAGCGTCAGTTCTGGGGACAAGGATCAGGGTCACCGTCTGCTCGGAGCGTCAGCTCTGGGGACAAGGATCAGGGTCACAGTCTGCTCGGAGCGTCAGCTCTGGGGACAAGGATCAGAGTCACCGTCTCATCAGAGTGTCAGTTCTGGGGACAAGGATCAGGGTCACCGTCTGCTCAGAGTGTCAGCTCTGGGGACAAGGATCAGGGTCACCGTCTGCTCGGAGCGTCAGCTCTGGGGACAAGGATCAGGGTCACCGTCTGCTCGGAGCGTCAGCTCTGGGGACAAGGATCAGAGTCACCGTCTGCTCGGAGCGTCAGCTCTGGGGACAAGGATCAGGGTCACCGTCTCATCAGAGTGTCAGCTCTGGGGACAAGGATCAGGGTCACCGTCTGCTCAGAGTGTCAGCTCTGGGGACAAGGATCAGGGTCACCGTCTGCTCAGAGTGTCAGCTCTGGGGACAAGGATCAGAGTCACCGTCTGCTCGGAGCGTCAGCTCTGGGGACAAGGATCAGGGTCACCGTCTGCTCGGAGCGTCAGCTCTGGGGACAAGGATCAGGGTCACCGTCTCATCAGAGTGTCAGCTCTGGGGACAAGGATCAGAGTCACCGTCTGCTCGGAGCGTCAGCTCTGGGGACAAGGATCAGGGTCACAGTCTGCTCCGAGCGTCAGCTCTGGGGACAAGGATCAGAGTCACCGTCTGCTCGGAGCGTCAGCTCTGGGGACAAGGATCAGAGTCACCGTCTGCTCGGAGCGTCAGCTCTGGGGACAAGGATCAGAGTCACCGTCTGCTCGGAGCGTCAGCTCTGGGGACAAGGATCAGGGTCACCGTCTCATCAGAGTGTCAGCTCTGGGGACAAGGATCAGGGTCACCGTCTCATCAGAGTGTCAGCTCTGGGGACAAGGATCAGGGTCACCCCCTGCTCAGAGTGTCAGCTCTGGGGACAAGGATCAGGGTCACCGTCTGCTCGGAGCGTCAGCTCTGGGGACAAGGATCAGGGTCACCGTCTCATCAGAGTGTCAGCTCTGGGGACAAGGATCAGGGTCACCGTCTCATCAGAGTGTCAGCTCTGGGGACAAGGATCAGGGTCACCGTCTGCTCGGAGCGTCAGCTCTGGGGACAAGGATCAGAGTCACCGTCTGCTCGGAGCGTCAGCTCTGGGGACAAGGATCAGAGTCACCGTCTGCTCGGAGCGTCAGCTCTGGGGACAAGGATCAGAGTCACCGTCTCATCAGAGTGTCAGCTCTGGGGACAAGGATCAGGGTCACCGTCTGCTCGGAGCGTCAGCTCTGGGGACAAGGATCAGAGTCACCGTCTGCTCGGAGCGTCAGCTCTGGGGACAAGGATCAGGGTCACCGTCTGCTCGGAGCGTCAGCTCTGGGGACAAGGATCAGGGTCACCGTCTGCTCGGAGCGTCAGCTCTGGGGACAAGGATCAGGGTCACCGTCTGCTCGGAGCGTCAGCTCTGGGGACAAGGATCAGAGTCACCGTCTGCTCGGAGCGTCAGCTCTGGGGACAAGGATCAGAGTCACCGTCTCATCAGAGTGTCAGCTCTGGGGACAAGGATCAGAGTCACCGTCTGCTCGGAGCGTCAGCTCTGGGGACAAGGATCAGAGTCACCGTCTGCTCGGAGCGTCAGCTCTGGGGACAAGGATCAGGGTCACCGCCTGCTCGGAGCGTCAGCTCTGGGGACAAGGATCAGGGTCACCGTCTGCTCGGAGCGTCAGTTCTGGGGACAAGGATCAGGGTCACCGTCTCATCAGAGTGTCAGCTCTGGGGACAAGGATCAGGGTCACCGCCTGCTCGGAGCGTCAGCTCTGGGGACAAGGATCAGGGTCACCGTCTGCTCGGAGCGCCAGCTCTGGGGACAAGGATCAGGGTCACAGTCTGCTCGGAGCGTCAGCTCTGGGGACAAGGATCAGAGTCACCGTCTCATCAGAGTGTCAGCTCTGGGGACAAGGATCAGGGTCACCGTCTGCTCAGAGTGTCAGCTCTGGGGACAAGGATCAGGGTCACCGTCTGCTCAGAGTGTCAGCTCTGGGGACAAGGATCAGGGTCACCGTCTGCTCGGAGCGTCAGCTCTGGGGACAAGGATCAGAGTCACCGTCTCATCGGAGTGTCAGCTCTGGGGACAAGGATCAGGGTCACCGTCTGCTCGGAGCGTCAGCTCTGGGGACAAGGATCAGGGTCACCGTCTGCTCGGAGCGTCAGCTCTGGGGACAAGGATCAGGGTCACAGCCTGCTCGGAGCGTCAGCTCTGGGGACAAGGATCAGGGTCACCGTCTCATCAGAGTGTCAGCTCTGGGGACAAGGATCAGGGTCACCGTCTCATCGGAGTGTCAGCTCTGGGGACAAGGATCAGGGTCACCGTCTGCTCGGAGCGTCAGCTCTGGGGACAAGGATCAGGGTCACCGTCTGCTCGGAGCGTCAGCTCTGGGGACAAGGATCAGAGTCACCGTCTGCTCGGAGCGTCAGCTCTGGGGACAAGGATCAGAGTCACCGTCTCATCAGAGTGTCAGCTCTGGGGACAAGGATCAGAGTCACCGTCTGCTCGGAGCGTCAGCTCTGGGGACAAGGATCAGAGTCACCGTCTGCTCGGAGCGTCAGCTCTGGGGACAAGGATCAGGGTCACCGCCTGCTCGGAGCGTCAGCTCTGGGGACAAGGATCAGGGTCACCGTCTGCTCGGAGCGTCAGTTCTGGGGACAAGGATCAGGGTCACCGTCTCATCAGAGTGTCAGCTCTGGGGACAAGGATCAGGGTCACCGCCTGCTCGGAGCGTCAGCTCTGGGGACAAGGATCAGGGTCACCGTCTGCTCGGAGCGTCAGCTCTGGGGACAAGGATCAGGGTCACAGTCTGCTCGGAGCGTCAGCTCTGGGGACAAGGATCAGAGTCACCGTCTCATCAGAGTGTCAGCTCTGGGGACAAGGATCAGGGTCACCGTCTGCTCAGAGTGTCAGCTCTGGGGACAAGGATCAGGGTCACCGTCTGCTCAGAGTGTCAGCTCTGGGGACAAGGATCAGGGTCACCGTCTGCTCGGAGCGTCAGCTCTGGGGACAAGGATCAGAGTCACCGTCTCATCGGAGTGTCAGCTCTGGGGACAAGGATCAGGGTCACCGTCTGCTCGGAGCGTCAGCTCTGGGGACAAGGATCAGGGTCACCGTCTGCTCGGAGCGTCAGCTCTGGGGACAAGGATCAGGGTCACAGCCTGCTCGGAGCGTCAGCTCTGGGGACAAGGATCAGGGTCACCGTCTCATCAGAGTGTCAGCTCTGGGGACAAGGATCAGGGTCACCGTCTGCTCAGAGTGTCAGCTCTGGGGACAAGGATCAGAGTCACCGTCTGCTCGGAGCGTCAGCTCTGGGGACAAGGATCAGGGTCACCGTCTCATCAGAGCGTCAGCTCTGGGGACAAGGATCAGGGTCACCGTCTGCTCGGAGCGTCAGCTCTGGGGACAAGGATCAGAGTCACCGTCTGCTCGGAGCGTCAGCTCTGGGGACAAGGATCAGGGTCACCGTCTCATCGGAGTGTCAGCTCTGGGGACAAGGATCAGGGTCACCGTCTGCTCGGAGCGTCAGCTCTGGGGACAAGGATCAGGGTCACCGTCTGCTCGGAGCGTCAGCTCTGGGGACAAGGATCAGGGTCACAGCCTGCTCGGAGCGTCAGCTCTGGGGACAAGGATCAGGGTCACCGTCTCATCAGAGTGTCAGCTCTGGGGACAAGGATCAGGGTCACCGTCTGCTCAGAGTGTCAGCTCTGGGGACAAGGATCAGAGTCACCGTCTGCTCGGAGCGTCAGCTCTGGGGACAAGGATCAGGGTCACCGTCTCATCAGAGCGTCAGCTCTGGGGACAAGGATCAGGGTCACCGTCTGCTCGGAGCGTCAGCTCTGGGGACAAGGATCAGGGTCACCGCCTGCTCGGAGCGTCAGCTCTGGGGACAAGGATCAGGGTCACCGTCTGCTCGGAGCGTCAGCTCTGGGGACAAGGATCAGGGTCACCGTCTCATCAGAGTGTCAGCTCTGGGGACAAGGATCAGGGTCACCGTCTGCTCAGAGTGTCAGCTCTGGGGACAAGGATCAGAGTCACCGTCTGCTCGGAGCGTCAGCTCTGGGGACAAGGATCAGGGTCACCGTCTGCTCGGAGCGTCAGCTCTGGGGACAAGGATCAGAGTCACCGTCTGCTCGGAGCGTCAGCTCTGGGGACAAGGATCAGGGTCACCGTCTCATCAGAGTGTCAGCTCTGGGGACAAGGATCAGGGTCACCGTCTGCTCAGAGTGTCAGCTCTGGGGACAAGGATCAGGGTCACCGTCTCATCAGAGTGTCAGCTCTGGGGACAAGGATCAGGGTCACCGCCTGCTCGGAGCGTCAGTTCTGGGGACAAGGATCAGGGTCACCGTCTGCTCGGAGCGTCAGCTCTGGGGACAAGGATCAGGGTCACAGTCTGCTCGGAGCGTCAGCTCTGGGGACAAGGATCAGAGTCACCGTCTCATCAGAGTGTCAGTTCTGGGGACAAGGATCAGGGTCACCGTCTGCTCAGAGTGTCAGCTCTGGGGACAAGGATCAGGGTCACCGTCTGCTCGGAGCGTCAGCTCTGGGGACAAGGATCAGGGTCACCGTCTGCTCGGAGCGTCAGCTCTGGGGACAAGGATCAGAGTCACCGTCTGCTCGGAGCGTCAGCTCTGGGGACAAGGATCAGGGTCACCGTCTCATCAGAGTGTCAGCTCTGGGGACAAGGATCAGGGTCACCGTCTGCTCAGAGTGTCAGCTCTGGGGACAAGGATCAGGGTCACCGTCTGCTCAGAGTGTCAGCTCTGGGGACAAGGATCAGAGTCACCGTCTGCTCGGAGCGTCAGCTCTGGGGACAAGGATCAGGGTCACCGTCTGCTCGGAGCGTCAGCTCTGGGGACAAGGATCAGGGTCACCGTCTCATCAGAGTGTCAGCTCTGGGGACAAGGATCAGAGTCACCGTCTGCTCGGAGCGTCAGCTCTGGGGACAAGGATCAGAGTCACCGTCTGCTCGGAGCGTCAGCTCTGGGGACAAGGATCAGAGTCACCGTCTGCTCGGAGCGTCAGCTCTGGGGACAAGGATCAGGGTCACCGCCTGCTCGGAGCGTCAGCTCTGGGGACAAGGATCAGGGTCACCGTCTGCTCGGAGCGTCAGTTCTGGGGACAAGGATCAGGGTCACCGTCTCATCAGAGTGTCAGCTCTGGGGACAAGGATCAGGGTCACCGCCTGCTCGGAGCGTCAGCTCTGGGGACAAGGATCAGGGTCACCGTCTGCTCGGAGCGTCAGCTCTGGGGACAAGGATCAGGGTCACAGTCTGCTCGGAGCGTCAGCTCTGGGGACAAGGATCAGAGTCACCGTCTCATCAGAGTGTCAGCTCTGGGGACAAGGATCAGGGTCACCGTCTGCTCAGAGTGTCAGCTCTGGGGACAAGGATCAGGGTCACCGTCTGCTCAGAGTGTCAGCTCTGGGGACAAGGATCAGGGTCACCGTCTGCTCGGAGCGTCAGCTCTGGGGACAAGGATCAGAGTCACCGTCTCATCGGAGTGTCAGCTCTGGGGACAAGGATCAGGGTCACCGTCTGCTCCGAGCGTCAGCTCTGGGGACAAGGATCAGGGTCACCGTCTGCTCCGAGCGTCAGCTCTGGGGACAAGGATCAGGGTCACCGCCTGCTCGGAGCGTCAGCTCTGGGGACAAGGATCAGGGTCACCGCCTGCTCGGAGAGTCAGCTCTGGGGACAAGGATCAGGGTCACCGCCTGCTCGGAGTGTCAGCTCTGGGGACAAGGATCAGGGTCACAGTCTGCTCCGAGCGTCAGCTCTGGGGACAAGGATCAGGGTCACAGTCTGCTCGGAGCGTCAGCTCTGGGGACAAGGATCAGGGTCACAGTCTGCTCGAAGCGTCAGCTCTGGGGACAATGATCAGGGTCACCGTCTGCTCGGAGCGTCAGCTCTGGGGACAAGGATCAGGGTCACCGCCTGCTCCGAGCGTCAGCTCTGGGGACAAGGATCAGGGTCACCGTCTGCTCGGAGCGTCAGCTCTGGGGACAAGGATCAGGGTCACAGTCTGCTCGGAGCGTCAGCTCTGGGGACAAGGATCAGGGTCACAGTCTGCTCGGAGCGTCAGCTCTGGGGACAAGGATCAGGGTCACCGTCTGCTCCGAGCGTCAGCTCTGGGGACAAGGATCAGGGTCACAGCCTGCTCGAAGCGTCAGCTCTGGGGACAAGGATCAGGGTCACCGTCTGCTCGGAGCGTCAGCTCTGGGGACAAGGATCAGGGTCACCGCCTGCTCCGAGCGTCAGCTCTGGGGACAAGGATCAGGGTCACCGTCTGCTCGGAGCGTCAGCTCTGGGGACAAGGATCAGGGTCACCGCCTGCTCCGAGCGTCAGCTCTGGGGACAAGGATCAGGGTCACCGCCTGCTCGGAGCGTCAGCTCTGGGGACAAGGATCAGGGTCACAGTCTGCTCCGAGCGTCAGCTCTGGGGACAAGGATCAGGGTCACAGTCTGCTCCGAGCGTCAGCTCTGGGGACAAGGATCAGGGTCACCGCCTGCTCGGAGCGTCAGCTCTGGGGACAAGGATCAGGGTCACCGCCTGCTCGGAGCGTCAGCTCTGGGGACAAGGATCAGAGTCACCGTCTGCTCGGAGCGTCAGCTCTGGGGACAAGGATCAGGGTCACCGTCTGCTCGGAGCGTCAGCTCTGGGGACAAGGATCAGGGTCACAGTCTGCTCGGAGCGTCAGCTCTGGGGACAAGGATCAGGGTCACCGTCTGCTCCGAGCGTCAGCTCTGGGGACAAGGATCAGGGTCACCGTCTGCTCGGAGCGTCAGCTCTGGGGACAAGGATCAGGGTCACCGTCTCATCAGAGTGTCAGCTTTGGGGACAAGGATCAGAGTCACCGTCTCATCAGAGTGTCAGCTCTGGGGACAAGGATCAGAGTCACCGTCTCATCAGAGTGTCAGCTCTGGGGACAAGGATCAGGGTCACCGTCTGCTCGGAGCGTCAGCTCTGGGGACAAGGATCAGGGTCACCGCCTGCTCGGAGCGTCAGCTCTGGGGACAAGGATCAGGGTCACCGTCTGCTCGGAGCGTCAGCTCTGGGGACAAGGATCAGGGTCACCGCCTGCTCGGAGCGTCAGCTCTGGGGACAAGGATCAGGGTCACCGTCTGCTCGGAGCGTCAGCTCTGGGGACAAGGATCAGGGTCACCGTCTGCTCGGAGCGTCAGCTCTGGGGACAAGGATCAGGGTCACCGTCTGCTCGGAGCGTCAGCTCTGGGGACAAGGATCAGGGTCACCGTCTGCTCGGAGCGTCAGCTCTGGGGACAAGGATCAGGGTCACCGTCTGCTCCGAGCGTCAGCTCTGGGGACAAGGATCAGGGTCACCGTCTGCTCGGAGCGTCAGCTCTGGGGACAAGGATCAGGGTCACCGTCTCATCAGAGTGTCAGCTTTGGGGACAAGGATCAGAGTCACCGTCTCATCAGAGTGTCAGCTCTGGGGACAAGGATCAGAGTCACCGTCTCATCAGAGTGTCAGCTCTGGGGACAAGGATCAGGGTCACCGTCTGCTCGGAGCGTCAGCTCTGGGGACAAGGATCAGGGTCACCGTCTCATCAGAGTGTCAGCTTTGGGGACAAGGATCAGAGTCACCGTCTCATCAGAGTGTCAGCTCTGGGGACAAGGATCAGAGTCACCGTCTCATCAGAGTGTCAGCTCTGGGGACAAGGATCAGGGTCACCGTCTGCTCGGAGCGTCAGCTCTGGGGACAAGGATCAGGGTCACCGCCTGCTCGGAGCGTCAGCTCTGGGGACAAGGATCAGGGTCACCGTCTGCTCGGAGCGTCAGCTCTGGGGACAAGGATCAGGGTCACCGCCTGCTCGGAGCGTCAGCTCTGGGGACAAGGATCAGGGTCACCGTCTGCTCGGAGCGTCAGCTCTGGGGACAAGGATCAGGGTCACCGTCTGCTCGGAGCGTCAGCTCTGGGGACAAGGATCAGGGTCACCGTCTGCTCGGAGCGTCAGCTCTGGGGACAAGGATCAGGGTCACCGTCTGCTCGGAGCGTCAGCTCTGGGGACAAGGATCAGGGTCACCGTCTCATCAGAGTGTCAGCTCTGGGGACAAGGATCAGAGTCACCGTCTGCTCGGAGCGTCAGCTCTGGGGACAAGGATCAGAGTCACCGTCTGCTCGGAGCGTCAGCTCTGGGGACAAGGATCAGAGTCACCGTCTGCTCGGAGCGTCAGCTCTGGGGACAAGGATCAGGGTCACCGCCGGCTCCGAGCGTCAGCTCTGGGGACAAGGATCAGAGTCACCGTCTCATCAGAGTGTCAGCTCTGGGGACAAGGATCAGAGTCACCGTCTGCTCGGAGCGTCAGCTCTGGGGACAAGGATCAGAGTCACCGTCTGCTCGGAGCGTCAGCTCTGGGGACAAGGATCAGAGTCACCGTCTGCTCGGAGCGTCAGCTCTGGGGACAAGGATCAGGGTCACCGCCTGCTCGGAGCGTCAGCTCTGGGGACAAGGATCAGGGTCACCGTCTCATCAGAGTGTCAGCTCTGGGGACAAGGATCAGAGTCACCGTCTGCTCGGAGCGTCAGCTCTGGGGACAAGGATCAGAGTCACCGTCTGCTCAGAGCGTCAGCTCTGGGGACAAGGATCAGGGTCACCGTCTGCTCGGAGCGTCAGCTCTGGGGACAAGGATCAGAGTCACCGTCTGCTCGGAGCGTCAGCTCTGGGGACAAGGATCAGAGTCACCGTCTGCTCGGAGCGTCAGCTCTGGGGACAAGGATCAGGGTCACCGTCTGCTCGGAGCGTCAGCTCTGGGGACAAGGATCAGAGTCACCGTCTGCTCGGAGCGTCAGCTCTGGGGACAAGGATCAGGGTCACCGTCTCATCAGAGTGTCAGCTCTGGGGACAAGGATCAGAGTCACCGTCTGCTCGGAGCGTCAGCTCTGGGGACAAGGATCAGGGTCACCGCCGACTCGGAGCGTCAGCTCTGGGGACAAGGATCAGAGTCACCGCCGGCTCGGAGCGTCAGCTCTGGGGACAAGGATCAGAGTCACCGTCTGCTCGGAGCGTCAGCTCTGGGGACAAGGATCAGAGTCACCGTCTCATCAGAGTGTCAGCTCTGGGGACAAGGATCAGGGTCACCGTCTGCTCGGAGCGTCAGCTCTGGGGACAAGGATCAGAGTCACCGTCTGCTCGGAGCGTCAGCTCTGGGGACAAGGATCAGAGTCACCGTCTCATCAGAGTGTCAGCTCTGGGGACAAGGATCAGGGTCACCGTCTCATCAGAGTGTCAGCTCTGGGGACAAGGATCAGGGTCACCGTCTGCTCGGAGCGTCAGCTCTGGGGACAAGGATCAGAGTCACCGTCTGCTCGGAGCGTCAGCTCTGGGGACAAGGATCAGGGTCACCGTCTGCTCGGAGCGTCAGCTCTGGGGACAAGGATCAGAGTCACCGTCTGCTCGGAGCGTCAGCTCTGGGGACAAGGATCAGGGTCACCGTCTGCTCGGAGCGTCAGCTCTGGGGACAAGGATCAGAGTCACCGTCTCATCAGAGTGTCAGCTCTGGGGACAAGGATCAGGGTCACCGTCTCATCAGAGTGTCAGCTCTGGGGACAAGGATCAGGGTCACCGTCTGCTCGGAGCGTCAGCTCTGGGGACAAGGATCAGGGTCACCGTCTGCTCGGAGCGTCAGCTCTGGGGACAAGGATCAGAGTCACCGTCTGCTCGGAGCGTCAGCTCTGGGGACAAGGATCAGGGTCACCGTCTGCTCGGAGCGTCAGCTCTGGGGACAAGGATCAGGGTCACCGTCTCATCAGAGTGTCAGCTCTGGGGACAAGGATCAGAGTCACCGTCTGCTCGGAGCGTCAGCTCTGGGGACAAGGATCAGGTCACCGCCGACTCGGAGCGTCAGCTCTGGGGACAAGGATCAGAGTCACCACCGGCTCGGAGCGTCAGCTCTGGGGACAAGGATCAGAGTCACCGTCTGCTCGGAGCGTCAGCTCTGGGGACAAGGATCAGAGTCACCGTCTCATCAGAGTGTCAGCTCTGGGGACAAGGATCAGGGTCACCGTCTGCTCGGAGCGTCAGCTCTGGGGACAAGGATCAGAGTCACCGTCTGCTCGGAGCGTCAGCTCTGGGGACAAGGATCAGAGTCACCGTCTCATCAGAGTGTCAGCTCTGGGACAAGGATCAGGGTCACCGTCTCATCAGAGTGTCAGCTCTGGGGACAAGGATCAGGGTCACCGTCTGCTCGGAGCGTCAGCTCTGGGGACAAGGATCAGAGTCACCGTCTGCTCGGAGCGTCAGCTCTGGGGACAAGGATCAGAGTCACCGTCTGCTCGGAGCGTCAGCTCTGGGGACAAGGATCAGGGTCACCGTCTGCTCGGAGCGTCAGCTCTGGGGACAAGGATCAGAGTCACCGTCTCATCAGAGTGTCAGCTCTGGGGACAAGGATCAGGGTCACCGTCTGCTCGGAGCGTCAGCTCTGGGGACAAGGATCAGAGTCACCGTCTGCTCGGAGCGTCAGCTCTGGGGACAAGGATCAGGGTCACCGTCTGCTCGGAGCGTCAGCTCTGGGGACAAGGATCAGAGTCACCGTCTCATCAGAGCGTCAGCTCTGGGGACAAGGATCAGAGTCACCGTCTCATCAGAGTGTCAGCTTTGGGGACAAGGATCAGAGTCACCGTCTGCTCGGAGCGTCAGCTCTGGGGACAAGGATCAGAGTCACCGTCTCATCAGAGTGTCAGCTTTGGGGACAAGGATCAGAGTCACCGTCTCATCAGAGTGTCAGCTTTGGGGACAAGGATCAGAGTCACCGTCTCATCAGAGTGTCAGCTTTGGGGACAAGGATCAGAGTCACCGTCTGCTCGGAGCGTCAGCTCTGGGGACAAGGATCAGAGTCACCGTCTCATCAGAGTGTCAGCTTTGGGGACAAGGATCAGAGTCACCGTCTCATCAGAGTGTCAGCTCTGGGGACAAGGATCAGGGTCACCGTCTCATCAGAGTGTCAGCTCTGGGGACAAGGATCAGGGTCACCGTCTGCTCCGAGCGTCAGCTCTGGGGACAAGGATCAGAGTCACCGTCTCATCAGAGTGTCAGCTCTGGGACAAGGATCAGGGTCACCGTCTCATCAGAGTGTCAGCTCTGGGGACAAGGATCAGGGTCACCGTCTCATCAGAGTGTCAGCTCTGGGGACAAGGATCAGGGTCACCGTCTGCTCAGAGTGTCAGCTCTGGGGACAAGGATCAGGGTCACCGTCTGCTCAGAGTGTCAGCTCTGGGGACAAGGATCAGAGTCACCGTCTCATCAGAGTGTCAGCTCTGGGGACAAGGATCAGGGTCACCGTCTGCTCAGAGTGTCAGCTCTGGGGACAAGGATCAGGGTCACCGTCTGCTCAGAGTGTCAGCTCTGGGGACAAGGATCAGAGTCACCGTCTCATCAGAGTGTCAGCTCTGGGGACAAGGATCAGGGTCACCGTCTGCTCGGAGCGTCAGCTCTGGGGACAAGGATCAGGGTCACCGTCTGCTCGGAGCGTCAGCTCTGGGGACAAGGATCAGGGTCACCGTCTGCTCGGAGCGTCAGCTCTGGGGACAAGGATCAGGGTCACCGTCTCATCAGAGTGTCAGCTCTGGGGACAAGGATCAGGGTCACCGTCTGCTCAGAGTGTCAGCTCTGGGGACAAGGATCAGGGTCACCGTCTCATCAGAGTGTCAGCTCTGGGGACAAGGATCAGGGTCACCGTCTGCTCGGAGCGTCAGCTCTGGGGACAAGGATCAGGGTCACCGCCTGCTCGGAGCGTCAGCTCTGGGGACAAGGATCAGGGTCACCGTCTGCTCGGAGCGTCAGCTCTGGGGACAAGGATCAGGGTCACCGTCTCATCAGAGTGTCAGCTCTGGGGACAAGGATCAGGGTCACCGTCTGCTCGGAGCGTCAGCTCTGGGGACAAGGATCAGGGTCACCGTCTGCTCGGAGCGTCAGCTCTGGGGACAAGGATCAGGGTCACCGTCTCATCAGAGTGTCAGCTCTGGGGACAAGGATCAGGGTCACCGTCTGCTCGGAGCGTCAGCTCTGGGGACAAGGATCAGAGTCACCGTCTGCTCAGAGTGTCAGCTCTGGGGACAAGGATCAGGGTCACCGTCTGCTCAGAGTGTCAGCTCTGGGGACAAGGATCAGAGTCACCGTCTGCTCGGAGCGTCAGCTCTGGGGACAAGGATCAGGGTCACCGCCTGCTCAGAGTGTCAGCTCTGGGGACAAGGATCAGGGTCACAGTCTGCTCGGAGCGTCAGCTCTGGGGACAAGGATCAGGGTCACCGCCTGCTCAGAGTGTCAGCTCTGGGGACAAGGATCAGGGTCACAGTCTGCTCGGAGCGTCAGCTCTGGGGACAAGGATCAGGGTCACAGTCTGCTCGGAGCGTCAGCTCTGGGGACAAGGATCAGAGTCACCGTCTGCTCAGAGTGTCAGCTCTGGGGACAAGGATCAGGGTCACAGTCTGCTCCGAGCGTCAGCTCTGGGGACAAGGATCAGAGTCACCGTCTGCTCGGAGCGTCAGCTCTGGGGACAAGGATCAGGGTCACCGTCTCATCAGAGTGTCAGCTCTGGGGACAAGGATCAGGGTCACCGTCTGCTCAGAGTGTCAGCTCTGGGGACAAGGATCAGGGTCACGTGGTCACAGTGTGAGGTGATTGGACCTCGGCAGTGTCCGTAGGGAGGTAACGTCACGTGACGGGAATGGGCGGTACTCTGCGCCAGCTCCGCCCCTCCCCCTGTACGTACTGTACGTGTGACGTCACTGGTCGGCGCTGACAGAGATCCCAACACCGGGACCTGAACCCGAGATCCCCGGAGGTACCAGGAGACCCCCCTGTATATTATATTATACTCCCCCCCCCCCTGTATATTATACTGCCCCCCCCCTGTATATTATATTATACTCCCCCCCCCTGTATATTATACTGACCCCCCCTGTATATTATATTATACTCCCCCCCCCCCCTGTATATTATACTGCCCCCCCCCTGTATATTATATTATACTCCCCCCCCCCTGTATATTATACTGACCCCCCCTGTATATTATATTATACTCCCCCCCCCCCCCCCTGTATATTATACTGCCCCCCCCCTGTATATTATATTATACTCCCCCCCCCTGTATATTATACTGACCCCCCCTGTATATTATATTATACTCCCCCCCCCCCTGTATATTATACTGCCCCCCCCCCCTGTATATTATATTATACTCCCCCCCCCCCTTTATATTATATTATACTGACCCCCCCTGTATATTATATTATACTTTCCCCCCCCCTGTATATTATACTGACCCCCCTGTATATTATATTATACTCCCCCCCCCCTGTATATTATACTGACCCCCCCTGTATATTATATTATACTCCCCCCCCCCCCTGTATATTATACTGACCCCCCCTGTATATTATATTATACTGCCCCCCCCTGTATATTATACTGACCCCCCCTGTATATTATATTATACTGCCCCCCCCCCTGTATATTATATTATACTGCCCCCCCCTGTATATTATATTATACTGACCCCCCCTGTATATTATATTATACTGACCCCCCTGTATATTATATTATACTGCCCCCCCCCCTGTATATTATACTGACCCCCCCCTGTATATTATATTATACTGCCCCCCCCTGTATATTATATTATACTGCCCCCCCCCCCCTGTATATTATACTGACCCCCCCTGTATATTATATTATACTGACCCCCCCTGTATATTATATTATACTGACCCCCCCTGTATATTATATTATACTGCCCCCCCCTGTATATTATACTGACCCCCCCTGTATATTATATTATACTGACCCCCCCTGTATATTATATTATACTGACCCCCCTGTATATTATACTGACCCCCCCCTGTATATTATATTATACTGCCCCCCCCCTGTATATTATACTGACCCCCCCTGTATATTATATTATACTGACCCCCCCCCCTGTATATTATATTATACTGCCCCCCCCCCTGTATATTATACTGACCCCCCCTGTATATTATATTATACTGACCCCCCTGTATATTATATTATACTGACCCCCCCCCTGTATATTATATTATACTGACCCCCCCCCTGTATATTATATTATACTGCCCCACCCCCTGTATATTATATTATACTGCCCCCCCCTGTATATTATACTGACCCCCCCTGTATATTATATTATATTATACTGACCCCCCCCCTGTATATTATATTATACTGACCCCCCTGTAAATTATATTATACTGACCCCCCCTGTATAATATACTGACCCCCCCTGTTTATTATATTATACTGACCCCACCTGTATATTATATTATACTGACTCCCCCTGTATATTATATTATACTGACCCCCCCCCCTGTATATTATACTGACCCCCCTGTATATTATACTGACCCCCCCTGTATATTATATTATACTGACCCCCCCTGTATATTATATAATACTGACCCCCCCTGTATATTATATAATACTGACCCCCCCTGTATATTATATTATACTGACCCCCCTGTATATTATACTGACCCCCCCTGTATATTATATTATACTGACCCCCCCTGTATATTATATTATACTGACCCCCCCCCCTGTATATTATATAATACTGACCCCCCCTGTATAATATATTATACTGACTCCCCCTGTATATTATATTATACTGACCCCCCCCCTGTATATTATATTATACTGACCCCCCCTGTATATTATATTATACTGACCCCCCCCCTGTATATTATATTATACTGCCCCCCCTGTATATTATACTGACCCCCCCCTGTATATTATATTATACTGACACCCCCCCCCCCTGTATATTATATTATACTGACCCCCCCTGTAAATTATATTATACTGACCCCCCCTGTATAATATACTGACCCCCCCTGTTTATTATATTATACTGACCCCACCTGTATATTATATTATACTGACCCCCCCCTGTATATTATATTATACTGACTCCCCCTGTATATTATATTATACTGACCCCCCCTGCCTGTATATTATACTGACCTCCCTGTATATTATACTGACCCCCCCTGTATATTATATTATACTGACCCCCCCTGTATATTATATTATACTGACCCCCCCCCTGTATATTATATTATACTGACCCCCCTGTATATTATACTGACCCCCCCCCTGTATATTATATTATACTGCCCCCCCTGTATATTATATTATACTGACCCCCCCGTATATTATATTATACTGCCCCCCCTGTATATTATATTATACTGACCCCCCCTGTATATTATACTGCCCCCCCTGTATATTATACTGACCCCCCCCGTATATTATATTATACTGCCCCCCCTGTATATTATATTATACTGCCCCCCCTGTATATTATACTGACCCCCCCCCTGTATATTATATTATACTGCCCCCCCCCTGTATATTATACTGCCCCCTCCCCTGCATATTATACTGACCCCCCCCTGTATATTATATTATACTGCCCCCCCTGTATATTATACTGACCCCCCCTGTATATTATATTATACTGCCCCCCCCTGTATATTATACTGCCCCCCCTGTATATTATATTATACTGCCCCCCCTGTATATTATACTGCCCCCCCCTGTATAATATACTGCCCCCATTGTATATTATACTGACCCCCCCTGTATATTATATTATACTGCCCCCCACTGTATATTATATTATACTGCCCCCCCCTGTATATTATATTATACTGCCCCCCCTGTATATTATACTGCCCCCCCCTGTATAGTATATTATACTGCCCCCCCCTGTAATAGTATATTATACTGCCCCCCCTGTATATTATATTATACTGCCCCCCTGTATATTATATTATACTGCCCCCCCTGTATATTATACTGCCCCCCCTGTATATTATATTGCCACCCCTGTATATTATATTGCCCCCCCTGTATATTATACTGACCCCCCTGTATATTATATTATACTGCTCCCCCTGTATATTATACTGACCCCCCCTGTATATTATACTGACCCCCCCCTGTATATTATACTGACCCCCCCCTGTATATTATATTATACTGCTCCCCCTGTATATTATACTGACCCCCCCCCTGTATATTATACTGAACCCCCCCTGTATATTATACTGAACCCCCCCTGTATATTATACTGACCCCCCCCCTGTATATTATACTGACCCCCCCCTGTATATTATACTGACCCCCCCTGTATATTATACTGACCCCCCCTGTATATTATATTATACTGCCCCCCCTGTATATTATACCAACCCCCCTGTATATTATATTATACTGCCCCCCCTGTATATTATACTGACCCCCCTGTATATTATATTATACTGCCCCCCCGTATCTTATATTATACTGCCCCCCCCGTATATTATATTATACTGACCCCCCCTGTATATTATACTGACCCCCCCCTGTATATTATATTCTACTGACCACCCTGTATATTATATTATACTGACCCCCCCTGTATATTATATTATACTGACCCCCCCCTGTATATTATATTATACTGCCCTCCCTGTATGTTATACTGACCCCCCCCATTTATATTATATTATACTGCCCCCCTGTATATTATACTGACCCCCCCTGTATATTATATTATACTTCCCCCCCCCCCTGTATATTATATTATACTTCCCCCCCCCTGTATATTATATTATACTGACCCCCCTGTATATTATATTATACTGACCCCCCCTGTATATTATATTATATTGCCCCCCCCTGTATATTATACTGCCCCCCCCCTGTATATTATACTGCCCCCCCCCCTGTATATTATACTGCCCCCCCCCTGTATATTATATTATACTGCCCCCCCCTGTATATTATATTATACTGCCCCCCCCCTGTATATTATATTATACTGCCCCCCCCTGTATATTATATTATACTGCCCCCCCCTGTATATTATATTATACTGCCCCCCCCTGTATATTATATTATACTGCCCCCCTGTATATTATACTGACCCCCCCTGTATATTATATTATACTGTCCCCCCCTGTATATTATATTATACTGCCCCCCCCTGTATATTATATGATACTGCCCCCCCTGTATATTATATGATACTGCCCCCCTGTATATTATATTATACTGCCCCCCCTGTATATTATACTGCCCCCCTGTATATTATATTATACTGACCCCCCCTGTATAGTATATTATACTGCCCCCCCCTGTTTATTATATTATACTGCCCCCCCTGTATATTATATTATACTGCCCCCCCCTGTATATTATACTGACCCCCCTGTATATTATATTATACTGCCCCCCCCTGTATATTATACTGCCCCCCCTGTATATTATATTATACTCACCCCCCCTGTATATTATATTATACTGCCCCCCCTGTATATTATATTATACTGACCCCCCCCTGTATATTATACTGCCCCCCCCTGTATATTATACTGCCCCCCCCTGTATATTATACTGACCCCCCCTCTGTATATTATACTGACCCCTCCTGTATATTATAACATACTGCCCCCCCCTGTATATTATATTATACTGACCCCCCCTGTACATTATATTATACTGACCCCCCCCCTGTACATTATATTATACTGACCCCCCCTGTACATTATATTATACTGACCCCCCCCTGTATGTTATATTATACTGACCCCCCCCCTGTATGTTATATATACTGACCCCCCCCCTGTATATTATACTGACCCACCCCCTGTATATTATACTATACTGACCCCCCCTGTATATTATATTATACTGACCCCCCCTGTATATTATACTGACCCCCCCTTGTATATTATATTATACTGACCCCCCTGTATATTATTTTATACTGACCCCCCCTGTATATTATACTGACCCCCCCCCACCCCTGTATATTATACTGACCCCCCTCCTGTATATTATACTGACCCACCCTCCTGTATATTATACTGACCCCCCCCTCCTGTATATTATACTGACCCCCCCTCCTGTATATTATACTGACCCCCCTCCTGTATATTATACTGACCCCCCCCCTGTATATTATACTGACCCCCACCGTATACTATATTATACTGACCCCCCCCCCCTGTATATTATATTATACTGACCCCCTCCCCCTGTTTATTATATTATACAGACCCCCCTGAATATTATATTATACTGACCCTCCCCTGTATATTATATTATACTGACCCTCCCTGTATATTATATTATACTGACCCCCCCCTGCATATTATATTATACTGACCCCCCCTACCCTGTATATTATACTATACTGACCCCCTTACCCTGTATATTAAATTATACTGACCCCCCCTGTATATTATATTATACTGACCCCCCACCCCCTGTATATTATATTATACTGACCCCCCCCTGTATGTTATATTATATCCCCTGTATATTATACTGACCCCTCCTCCTGTATATTATACTGACCCCTCTTCCTGTATATTATATTATATCCCCCTGTATATTATATACCCTGTATGTTATACTGAACCCCCCTGTGTATTATATTATATCCCCTGTATATTATGCTGCCCCCCCTGTATATTATATTATATCCCCTGTATATTATGCTGACCCCTCCTCCTGTGTATTATATTATATCACCCTGTATATTATACTGACCCCTCCTCCTGTATATTATATTATATACCCCCTGTATATTATACTGACCCCTCCCCTGTATATTATATTATATCCCCTGTATATTATACTGACTCCTCCTGTGTATTATATTATATCCCCCTGTATATTATATACCCTGTATATTATACAGACCCCTCCTTCTGTATATTATATTATATCCCCCTGTATATTATATGCCCTGTATGTTATAATGACCCCCCTCCTGTATATTATATTATATCACCCTGTATATTATATACCCTGTATGTTATACTGACCCCCCATGTATATTATATACCCTGTATATTATACTGACCCCTCCTCCTGTATATTATATCCCCCTGTATATCATATACCATGTATGTTATACTGCCCCCCCTGTATATTATATCATATCCCACTGTATATTATATACCCTGTATGTTATACTGACCCCCCCCCCTGTATATTATATCCCTGTATATTATACTGACCCCTCCCCTGTATATTATACTGACCCCCTCCTGTATATTATACTGACCCCCCCCCCTGTATATTATACTGACCCCTCCTCCTGTGTATTATACTGAACCCCCTCCTGTATATTATACTGAACCCCCTCCTAAATATTATACTGAACCCCCTCCTAAATATTATACTGAACCCCCTCCTGTATATTATACTGAACCCCCTCCTGTATATTATACTGAACCCCCTCCTGTATATTATACTGAACCCCCTCCTGTATATTATACTGAACCCCCCTGTATATTATACTGAACCCCCCCTGTATATTATACTGACCCCTCCTCCTGTATATATATTTTTTCCCACCTAAAATGTCATTCATTAAATTATATTGTCTATAGTTTTCAGTGTTTCCAGTAAATATCTTTACCTTTCCTATATAAAACTTGGTTATAAAAAGGTCTTTCTAACCAGTCCTCTGGTTCTGTGGGTTTTACTCTTAGGGCTAGATTTACTAAGCTGCAGGTTTGAAAAAGTGGGGATGTTGCCTATAGCAACCAATCAGATTCTAGCTTTCATTTAATTAGTACTTTCTACAAAATGATAGCTAGAATCTGATTGGTTGCTATAGGCAACATCCCCACTTTTTCAAACCCGCAGCTTAGTAAATCTAGCCCTTAGTCTTTGTGCAGTCCTCTGGTTCTGTGGGTTTTACTCTTAGTCTTTGTGCAGTCCTCTGGTTCTCTAGGTATTACTCTTAGTCTTTGTGCAGTCCTCTGGTTTTCTGGGTATTACTCTTAGTCTTTGTGCAGTCCTCTGGTTCTCTAGGTATTACTCTTAGTCTTTGTGCAGTCCTCTGGTTCTCTGGGTATTACTCTTAGTCTTTGTGCAGTCCTCTGGTTCTCTAGGTATTACTCTTAGTCTTTGTGCAGTCCTCTGGTTCTCTAGGTATTACTCTTAGTCTTTGTGCAGTCCTCTGGTTCTCTAGGTATTACTCTTAGTCTTTGTGCAGTCCTCTGGTTCTCTAGGTATTACTCTTAGTCTTTGTGCAGTCCTCTGGTTCTCTAGGTATTACTCTTAGTCTTTGTGCAGTCCTCTGGTTTTCTGGGTATTACTCTTAGTCTTTGTGCAGTCCTCTGGTTCTCTAGGTATTACTCTTAGTCTTTGTGCAGTCCTCTGGTTCTCTAGGTATTACTCTTAGTCTTTGTGCAGTCCTCTGGTTTTCTGGGTATTACTCTTAGTCTTTGTGCAGTCCTCTGGTTCTCTAGGTATTACTCTTAGTCTTTGTGCAGTCCTCTGGTTCTCTAGGTATTACTCTTAGTCTTTGTGCAGTCCTCTGGTTCTCTAGGTATTACTCTTAGTCTTTGTGCAGTCCTCTGGTTCTCTAGGTATTACTCTTAGTCTTTGTGCAGTCCTCCTGGTTCTCTAGGTATTACTCTTAGTCTTTGTGCAGTCCTCCTGGTTCTCTAGGTATTACTCTTAGTCTTTGTGCAGTCCTCTGGTTTTCTGGGTATTACACTTAGTCTTTGTGCAGTCCTCTGGTTCTCTAGGTATTACTCTTAGTCTTTGTGCAGTCCTCTGGTTCTCTAGGTATTACTCTTAGTCTTTGTGCAGTCCTCTGGTTTTCTGGGTATTACACTTAGTCTTTGTGCAGTCCTCTGGTTCTCTAGGTATTACTCTTAGTCTTTGTGCAGTCCTCCTGGTTCTCTAGGTATTACTCGTAGTCTTTGTGCAGTCCTCTGGTTCTCTAGGTATTACTCTTAGTCTTTGTGCAGTCCTCTGGTCCTTTTGTGTTGATGATTTGTCTTCTCTTTATGTTTTGTAGGTGCTGCTCCTTTGCTCTCTTGCTCAATCTATAGAACAATGTCTGAAGGGGAGAGTAAAGTGGCCCCAAGCACAGGCTCTGACCCAAAATTAGACAGTGTGGTCTCCATGTCCCCCCCTGTGAGTGCCCCTTCTGTGGTTGCCCAAGAAGAGGAAGAGGAGGAGGAAAGTGAGGATGAGTCTGAGATCCTGGAGGAGTCGCCTTGTGGTCGCTGGCAGAAGAGGCGTGAAGAGGTGAGCTGGTTACAGCCATCATTGTCTACTATAGAACTACCCCTTGTATTCTATCCTCTGCCCGTGCACCTAGTAATCTCATCCTGTGTACCACTGACTGGTACATGGAGCTTTATCAGTTGCTTTTATAAAATCCAGATATCAATTCCACTACCGAGAGCCAGTTGTAAACTTTCTTCCTCACAAAAGTGAATGCCGCTTGTTCAGCGTTAACGGTCCTTCGTAATAACTGTTGACATTGTGTTATCACATCATTATCTAATATAATTATCAAATTACCTGCAACATATCTCTGCCCAGTGGTGTTCCCATTGTACTCACTTTGTTTCTTGCTTTGCTCCAGGCGGAGGGTTCTCTCCCCTTCTAATGTTACCTTCTGCACTGTTCTAGTCTCCATATGTCCAGGGTGATAGGAGGGGGATTTATACAGAGGTAAATGTCAGCCTGAGAGACATATATGGAGCTTTTTGTTTCCTTACTTAACTGCTATAAAGTTCTCTGTGGACTCCTCATTCTACCACATCAGTGCCCCCTGGCCAGCAGCGTATAGGTACCAGGGATTGGTACACCTCCTCCTTTGGTGCCCTCATCAGCTCCTGACCTTACCCTTCCCTAGTGTGTCGTGTCTCTTCTGTCTTAGGACTTCTCATCTTGGATGTCCCAGCACCTTCTTAAACTCAGTATTTTCTTAGAGTGTTGATAACACTACCCTCTTCTCTGTTCCTGACATCTGCTGGCTAGGGGTCATCCTCGGCTCCTCCCTGACATAGTCCTTCTCAAATCCTGCTACTTCCACCTCCGGATTATATCCACGATACGACCCTTTCTCACCACGGAAGCCACCAAAACTCTAATTCACATATATAATCTCTTGTCTGGATTACTGTAACCTTCTTTCTGGTGTACCCAATTCCTCCTTTGCCCTTCTTACGTCTACCCTTAATGCTGCTGCCCTTCTTATTTTTCTCCCCTGCCGACCCTCTCTGCCTGTAGCTACATTGGCTCCCATAGGCTACAGAATTAAATTTAAACTGCTTACCTACGATGTTCTCAACCAATCCTCCCCCTAGATCTCCAACCTCATCTCTACCCACGCTCCTTGCCAACCCCTCCATTCTGCCAGCGATTGCCGCCTCGCTGCCACACTAATTACCTCATCCTACTCCCGCCTCCAGAACTTTGCCTGGGCTGTTCCCCACCTGTGGACGGATCTCCCACGCCCTATCAGATTAGCTTCTACTCTAAGTGTGGTTTTAAAACTCACTTCTTTATTCAAGCCTATTGTTATGAATCCCAGTGCATTCACAAAGTGCAACGGTGTAAGGCAAAGTGTCTTTATTCAGGTAAATATATTAACAAAGATAACTCAAATCCACGGATAACAGGTTCCAAAAGAGACTGTATAGTAAAATGGCAGGAACAAGTATAATAAGTTTACCCCAGTCCAGAAGGCACAAGGCTGTCCAGCAAAGCAGACAGAGTCCAGGGATCAAATAGAGACCAGACAAACAAATCCAAATAGCCAGGCAGAGATCAAGCAAATAGGCGAGGTCCAGAAGTCTGTCCAAAAGGTCAGGGCAACAGGCAAAACCGCGTGGTCTAAGGTACAGGCAAATGATA
>NW_027446537.1:0-53795 GCF_038048845.1 Mixophyes fleayi | reverse complement strand
TATGAATTGAATCATGAATCATGAATCATGAATTATAAATCATGAATTGAATCATGAATCATGAATTGAATCATGAATCATTAATTGAATCATAAATCATGAAATGAATCATGAATTGAATCATGAATCATGAATCGAATGATTAATCATGAATCATGAAGCATGAATCATGAATCGAATAATGAATCATGAATCATGAATTTAATCATGAATTGAATCATAAATCATGAATCGAATCATGAATCATGAATCATGAATCGAATCATGAAACATGAATTGAATCATGAATCATGAATCATGAATGGAATCATGAATCATGAATCGAATCATGAATCATGAATCATGAATGAAATCATGAATCATGAATCAAATCATGAATCATGAATTGAATCATAAATCATGAAATGAATCATAGAATCATGAATTGAATCATGAATCATGAATCGTGAATCGAATCATGAATCATGAATCATGAATTGAATCATGAATCATGAATCATGAATCGAATCATAATTCATGAATCATGAATTGAATCATGAATCATGAATTGAATCATTAATCATGAATCATGAATCATGAATTTAATCATGAATCATGAATCATGAATCGAATCATGAATCATGAATCGAATCATGAATCATGAATCGAATAATGAATCATGAATCGAAATCATGAATCATGAATCGAAACATGAATCATGAATTGAATCATGAATCATTAATCGTGAATCATGAATTGAATCATGAATCATGAATTGAATCATGAATCATAAATTGAATCATGATTTGAATCATGAATTGAATCATGATTTGAATTATAAATCATGAATCATGAAATGAATCATGAATTGAATCATGAATCATGAATCATGATTTATAAATCATGAATCGAATCATCAATCATGAATCATGAATCGAATCATGAATCATAATTCATGAATTGAATCATGAATCATGAATCAAAAATCATGAATCGAATCATGAATCATAAATCATGAATTAAATCATGAATCATGAATTGAATCATAAATCGAATCATGAATCATGAATCATGAATTGAATCATGAATCATGAATTGAATTATGAATCATGAATCATGAAATGAATCATAATTCATGAATCAAGAATCATGAATTGAATCATTATTCAAGAATTGAATCATAAATCATGAATTAAATCATGAATCATGAATCATGAATCATGAATTGAATCATGAAATAAATCATGAATCATGAATTGAATCATGAATCATGAATCAAATATCGAATCATGAATCATGAATCGAATCATGAATCATGAATTGAATCATAAATCATGAATCGAATCATAAATCATGAATTGAATCATGAATCATGAATCATGAATTGAATCATGAATCATGAATCGAATCATGAATCATAATTTATGAATTGAATCATGAATCATGAATCATGAATCATGAATCATGAATCGAATCATGAATCATGAATTGAATCATGAATCATGAATCGAATCATGAATCGAATCATGAATCTTGAATCGAATCATTAATCATGAATCATGAATCATGAATCGAATCATGAATCATGAATCGAATCATGAAACATGAATCATGAAATGAATCATGAATCATGAAATAAATCATGAATTAATGAATCATGAAATGAATCATGAATCGAATCACAAATCATGAATTATGAATCATGAATCATGAATTGAATCATGAATTGAATCATGAATCATGAATCAAATCATGAATTGAATCATGAATCATGAATCATGAAATAAATCATGAATTAAATCATGAATTGAATCATGAAATGAATCATGAATTGAATCATGAATCATAACTCGAATCATGAATCATGATTTGAATCATGAATCATAAATCATGAATCATGAATCATGAATCGAATCATGAATCATGAATTGAATCATGAATCATAAATCATGAATCATGAATCATGAATTGAATCATGAATCATGAATTGAATCATGAACTGAATCATGAATTGAATCATGAAATGAATCATGAATCATGAATTGAATCATAAATCATGAATTGAATCATGAATCATAAATCATGAATTGAATCATGAATCATGAAATGAATCATGAACTGAATCATGAATTGAATCATGAAATGAATCATGAATCATGAATCAAATATCGAATGATGAATCATAAATCGAATAATGAATCATGAATTGAATCATGAATCATGAATTGAATCATGAATCATGAATTGAATCATGAATCGAATCATGAATCATAATTCATGAATTGAATTATGAATCATGAATTGAAAAATTAATCATGAATTGAATCATGAATCATTAATTGAATCATAAATCATGAAATGAATCATGAATTCAATCATGAATCATGAATCATGAATCGAATCATTAATCATGAATCATGAATCAAGAATCGAATCATTAATCATGAATCATGAAGCATGAATCATGAATCGAATAATGAATCATGAATCATGAATTTAATCATGAATCATGAATTGAATCATAAATCATGAAATGAATCATGAATTCAATCATGAATCATGAATCATGAATCGAATCATTAATCATGAATCATGAATCAAGAATCAAATCATGAATCATGAATCATGAATTGAATCATGAATCATGAATCATGAATCGAATCATAATTCATGAATCATGAATTGAATCATGAATCATGAATTAAATCATGAATCATGAATTGAATCATGAATCGAATCATGAATTATAAATCATGAATTGAATCATGAATCATGAATCATGAATCAAATTATGAACCATGAATCAAATCATGAATCATGAATCGAATCATGAATCATGAATCAAATCATGAATCATGAATCATGAATCGAATCATGATTCATGAATCGAATCATGAATCATGAACCAAATCATGAATCATGAACCGTGAATCATGAATTGAATCATGAATCATTAATTGAATCATGAATCATAAAATGAATCATGAATCATAAATCATGAATCGAATCATGAATCATGAATCGAATCATGAATCATGAATCGAATAATGAATCATGAATCGAATCATGATCATGAATCGAAACATGAATCATGAATTGAATCATGAATCATTAATCGTGAATCATGAATTGAATCATGAATCATGAATTGAATCATGAATCATAAATTGAATCATGATTTGAATCATGAATTGAATCATGATTTGAATTATAAATCATGAATCATGAAATGAATCATGAATTGAATCATGAATCATGAATCATGATTTATAAATCATGAATCGAATCATCAATCATGAATCATGAATCGAATCATGAATCATAATTCATGAATTGAATCATGAATCATGAATCAAAAATCATGAATCGAATCATGAATCATAAATCATGAATTAAATCATGAATCATGAATTGAATCATAAATCGAATCATGAATCATGAATCATGAATTGAATCATGAATCATGAATTGAATTATGAATCATGAATCATGACAATGAATCATAATTCATGAATCAAGAATCATGAATTGAATCATTATTCAAGAATTGAATCATAAATCATGAATTAAATCATGAATCATGAATCATGAATCATGAATTGAATCATGAAATAAATCATGAATCATGAATTGAATCATGAATCATGAATCAAATATCGAATCATGAATCATGAATCGAATCATGAATCATGAATTGAATCATAAATCATGAATCGAATCATAAATCATGAATTGAATCATGAATCATGAATCATGAATTGAATCATGAATCATGAATCGAATCATGAATCATAATTTATGAATTGAATCATGAATCATGAATCATGAATCATGAATCATGAATCGAATCATGAATCATGAATTGAATCATGAATCATGAATCGAATCATGAATCGAATCATGAATCTTGAATCGAATCATTAATCATGAATCATGAATCATGAATCGAATCATGAATCATGAATCGAATCATGAAACATGAATCATGAAATGAATCATGAATCATGAAATAAATCATGAATTAATGAATCATGAAATGAATCATGAATCGAATCACAAATCATGAATTATGAATCATGAATCATGAATTGAATCATGAATTGAATCATGAATCATGAATCAAATCATGAATTGAATCATGAATCATGAATCATGAAATAAATCATGAATTAAATCATGAATTGAATCATGAAATGAATCATGAATTGAATCATGAATCATAACTCGAATCATGAATCATGATTTGAATCATGAATCATAAATCATGAATCATGAATCATGAATCGAATCATGAATCATGAATTGAATCATGAATCATAAATCATGAATCATGAATCATGAATTGAATCATGAATCATGAATTGAATCATGAACTGAATCATGAATTGAATCATGAAATGAATCATGAATCATGAATTGAATCATAAATCATGAATTGAATCATGAATCATAAATCATGAATTGAATCATGAATCATGAAATGAATCATGAACTGAATCATGAATTGAATCATGAAATGAATCATGAATCATGAATCAAATATCGAATGATGAATCATAAATCGAATAATGAATCATGAATTGAATCATGAATCATGAATTGAATCATGAATCATGATCATAATTCATGAATTGAATTATGAATCATGAATTGAAAAATTAATCATGAATTGAATCATGAATCATTAATTGAATCATAAATCATGAAATGAATCATGAATTCAATCATGAATCATGAATCATGAATCGAATCATTAATCATGAATCATGAATCAAGAATCGAATCATTAATCATGAATCATGAAGCATGAATCATGAATCGAATAATGAATCATGAATCATGAATTTAATCATGAATCATGAATTGAATCATAAATCATGAAATGAATCATGAATTCAATCATGAATCATGAATCATGAATCGAATCATTAATCATGAATCATGAATCAAGAATCAAATCATGAATATTGAATCATGAATCATGAATCATGAATCGAATCATAATTCATGAATCATGAATTGAATCATGAATCATGAATTAAAATCATGAATCATGAATTGAATCATGAATCGAATCATGAATTATAAATCATGAATTGAATCATGAATCATGAATCATGAATCAAATTATGAACCATGAATCAAATCATGAATCATGAATCGAATCATGAATCATGAATCAAATCATGAATCATGAATCATGAATCGAATCATGATTCATGAATCGAATCATGAATCATGAACCAAATCATGAATCATGAACCGTGAATCATGAATTGAATCATGAATCATTAATTGAATCATGAATCATAAAATGAATCATGAATCATAAATCATGAATCATTAATCGAATCATGAATCATTTTTTATGAATCATGAATCAAATCATGAATCATTAATTGAATCATGAATCATGAATCGAATCATGAATCGAATCATGAGTCATGAATCATGAATCATGAATTGAATCATGAATCATGACTTGAATAATGAATTATGAAATGAATCATGAATCATGAATCCTGAATCATGAAATGAATCATGAATCATGAAATGAATAATGAATCATGAATCATGAATCGAATCATGAAACAATGAATTGAATCATAAATCATGAATCATGAATTGAATCATGAATCATTAATCGTTGAATCATGATTTGAATCATGAATCATGAATTGAATCATGAATCATAAATTGAATCATGATTTGAATCATGAATTGAATCATAAATCATGAATCATGAAATGAATCATGAATTGAATCATGAATCATGAATCATGATTTATAAATCATGAATCGAATCATGAATCATAATTCATGAATTGAATCATGAATCATGAATCGAATCATGAATCATGAATCAAAAATCATGAATCGAATCATGAATCATAAATCGAAACATAAATCATGAATTAAATCATGAATCATGAATTGAATCATAAATCGAATCATGAATCATGAATCGTGAATCATGAATTGAATCATGAATCATGAATTGAATTATGAATCATGAATCATGAAATGAATCATAATTCATGAATCAAGAATCATGAATTGAATCATTATTCATGAATTGAATCATAAATCATGAATTAAATCATGAATCATGAATCATGAATCATGAATTGAATCATGAAATAAATCATGAATCATGAATTGAATCATGAATCATGAATCAAATATCGAATCATGAATCATGAATCGAATCATGAATCATGAATTGAATCATAAATCATGAATTGAATCATAAATCATGAATTGAATCATGAATCATGAATCATGAATGAATTGAATCATGAATCATGAATCGAATCATAAAATCATTAATTCTATGAATTGAATCATGAATCATGAATCATGAATCATGAATCGAATCATGAATCATGAATTGAATCATGAATCATGAATCGAATCATGAATCATGAATCGAATCATGAATCTTGAATCGAATCATTAATCATGAATCATGAATCATGAATCGAATCATGAATTGAATCATGAATCATGAATCATGAAATAAATCATGAATTAAATCATGAATTGAATCATGAAATGAATCATGAATTGAATCATGAAATCATAATTCGAATCATGAATCATGATTTGAATCATGAATGATGAATCATGAATCGAATCATGAATCATGAATTGAATCATGAATCATAAATCATGAATCATGAATTGAATCATGAATCATGAATTGAATCATGAACTGAATCATGAATTGAATCATGAAATGAATCATGAATCATGAATTGAATCATAAATCATGAATTGAATCATGAATCATAAATCATGAATTGAATCATGAATCATGAAATGATATCATGAACTGAATCATGAATTGAATCATGAAATGAATCATGAATCATGAATAAAATATCGAATGATGAATCATAAATCGAATAATGAATCATGAATTGAATCATGAATCATGAATCGAATCATGAATCATGAATTGAATCATGAATCATGAATCGAATCATGAATCATAATTCATGAATTGAATTATGAATCATGAAATTGAAAAATTAATCATGAATTGAATCATGAATTATGAATCATGAATTGAATCATGAATCATGAATCATAAATTATGAATCATGAATTGAATCATGAATCATGAATTGAATCATGAATCATTAATTGAATCATAAATCATGAAATGAATCATGAATTGAATCATGAATCAAGAATCGAATCATTAATCATGAATCATGAAGCATGAATCATGAATCGAATAATGAATCATGAGTCATGAATTTAATAATGAATCATGAATTGAATCATAAATCATGAAATGAATCATGAATTCAATCATGAATCATGAATCATGAATCGAATCATTAATCATGAATCATGAATCAGGAATCGAATCATGAATCATGAATTGAATCATGAAACATGAATTGAATCATGAATCATGAATCCTGAATGGAATCATGAATCATGAATCGAATCATGAATCATGAATCATGAATTGAATCATAAATCATGAAATGAATCATGAATCATGAATTGAATCATGAATCATGAATCATGAATCGAATCATGAATCATGAATCATGAATTGAATCATGAATCATGAATCATGAATCGAATCATAATTCATGAATCATGAATTGAATCATGAATCATGAATTAAATCATGAATCATGAATTGAATCATGAATCGAATCATGAATTATAAATCATGAATTGAATCATGAATCATGAATCATGAATCAAATTATGAACCATGAATCAAATCATGAATCATGAATCGAATCATGAATCAAATCATGAATCATGAATCATGAATCGAATCATGATTCATGAATCGAATCATGATTCATGAACCAAATCATGAATCATGAACCGTAAATCATGAATTGAATCATGAATCATTAATTGAATCATGAATCATAAAAATGAATCATGAATCATAAATCATGAATCATTAATCGAATCATGAATCATTTTTTTATGAATCATGAATCAAATCATGAATCATTAATTGAATCATGAATCATGAATCGAATCATGAATCGAATCATGAGTCATGAATCATGAATCATGAATTGAATCATGAATCATGACTTGAATAATGAATTATGAAATGAATCATGAATCATGAATCCTGAATCATAAAATGAATCATGAATCATGAAATGAATAATGAATCATGAATCACGAATCGAATCATGAAACATGAATTGAATCATAAATCATGAATCATGAATTGACTCATGAATCATGAATTGAATCATGAATCATGAAGCGAATCATGAATCATTAATTGAATTATGAATCATGAATCATGAATCATGAATTGAATCATGAATCATGAAATGAATCATGAATCATGAATTGAATCATAAATCATGAATTGAATCATGAATCATGAATTGATTCATGAATCATGAATTGATTCATGAATCATGAATCGAATCATGAATCATGAATTGAATCATAAATCATGAATCATGAATCGAATCACGAATCATGAATCATAAATCGAATCATGAATCATAAATCGAATCATGAATCATAAATCGAATCATGAATCATGAATCACGAATAATGAATTGAATCATGAATCATTAATCGAATCATGAATCATGAATTGAATCATGAATCATGAATCATGAATCATGAATTAAATCATAAATCATGAAGAGAATCATGAATTGAATAATGAATCATGAATCATGAAATGAATCATGAATTGAATCATGAATTAAATCATTAATCATGAATTGAATCATTAATCATGAATCATGAAATGAATCATGAATTGAAACATGAATTAAATCATTAATCATGAATTGAATCATTAATCATGAATTGAAACATGAATTAAATCATTAATCAAGAATTGAATCATTAATCATGAATCATGAATTGAATCATGAATCATGAATCGAATCATGAATCATGAATCATGAATAGAATCATGAATCGAATCATGAATCATGAATTGAATCATGAATCATGAATCATGAATCAAATCATGAATCATGAATCGAATCATGAATCATGAATCATAAATCGAATCATGAATCATGAATCATGAATCGAATCATGAATCATGAATCATGAATCGAATCATGAATCATGAATCATGAATCGAATCATGAACCATGAATCATGAATCGAATCATGAATCATGAATCATGAATCGAATAATGAATCATGAATCGAATCATGAATCATGAATCAAAACATGAATCATGAATTGAATCATGAATCATTAATCGTGAATCATGAATTGAATCATGAATCATAAATTGAATCATGATTTTGAATTATGAATTGTATCAAGATTTGGAATCATAAATCATGAAATCATGAAATGAATCATGAATTGAATCATGAATCATGAATCATGAATCAAATCATGAATCATGATTTATGAATCATGAATCGAATCATGAATCATGAATCGAATCATGAATCATAAATCATGAATTGAATCATGAATCATGAATCGAATCATGAATCATGAATCATGAATCGAATCATGAATCATGAATTGAATCATGAATCATGAATCATGAAATGAATCATAATTCATGAATCATGAATTGAATCATGAATCATGAATTGAATCATGAATCATGAATTGAATCATAAATCATGAAATGAATCATAATTCATTGAATCAAGAATCATGAATTGAATCATAATTCATGAATTGAATCATAAATCATGAATTAAAATCATGAATCATGAATTGAATCATGAATTGAATCATGAATCATGAATCGAGAATCATGAATTGAATCATGAATCATGAATTGAATCATGAATCATGAATCATGAAATGAATCAATAATTCATGAATCAAGAATCATGAATTGAATCATGAATCATGAATTGAATCATAAATCATGAATTGAATCATGAATCATGAATCATGAATCATGAATCATTAATTGAATCATGAATCATGAATTGAATCATGAATCATTAATTGAATCATAAAATCATGAAATGAATCATGAATTGAATCATGAATCGAATCATTAATCATGAATCATGAAGCATGAATCATGAATCGAATAATGAATCATGAAACATGAATTGAATCATGAATCATAAATTGAATCATAAATCATGAAATGAATCATGAATTCAATCATGAATCATGAATCATGAATCGAATCATTAAACATGAATCATGAATCATGAATCATGAATCGAATCATGAAACATGAATTGAATATCATGAATCATGAATCATGAATTGAATCATGAATCATGAATTGAATCATGAATCATTGAATCGAATCATGAATCATGAATCATGAATTGAATCATAAATCATGAAATGAATCATGAATCATGAATTGAATCATGAATCATGAATCATGAATCGAATCATGAATCATGAATTGAATCATGAATCATGAATCATGAATTGAATCATGAATCGAATCATAATTCATGAATCATGAATTGAATCATGAATCATGAATTGAATCATGAATCATGAATTGAATCATGAATCGAATCATGAATTATGAATCATGAATTGAATCATGAATCATGAATCATGAATCAAATTATGAACCATGAATCAAATCATGAATCATGAATCGAATCATGAATCATGAATCGAATCATGAATCATGAATCATGAATCGAATCATGATTCATGAATCGAATCATGAATCATGAACCAAATCATGAATCATGAACCGTGAATCATGAATTGAATCATGAATCATTAATTGAATCATGAATCATAAAATGAATCATGAATCATAAATCATGAATCATTAATCGAATCATGAATCATTTTTTATGAATCATGAATCAAATCATGAATCATTAATTGAATCATGAATAATGAATCGAATCATGAATCGAATCATGAGTCATAAATCATGAATCATGAATTGAATCATGAATCATGACTTGAATAATGAATTATGAAATGAATCATGAATCATGAATCCTGAATCATGAAATGAATCATGAATCATGAAATGAATCATGAATCATGAATCATGAATCGAATCATGAAACATGAATTGAATCATAAATCATGAATCATGAATTGACTCATGAATCATGAATTGAATCATGAATCATGAAGCGAATCATGAATCATGAATTGAATTATGAATCATGAATCATGAATTGAATCATGAATCATGAAATGAATCATGAATCATGAATTGAATCATAAATCATGAATTGAATCATGAATCATGAATTGATTCATGAATCATGAATCGAATCATGAATCATGAATTGAATCATAAATCATGAATCATGAATCGAATCACGAATCATGAATCATAAATCGAATCATGAATCATGAATCATAAATCGAATCATGAATCATAAATCGAATCATGAATCATGAATCACGAATCATGAATTGAATCATGAATCATTAATCGAATCATGAATCATGAATTGAATCATGAATCATGAATCATGAATCATGAATTAAATCATAAATCATGAAGAGAATCATGAATTGAATAATGAATCATGAATCATGAATTGAATCATGAATTAAATCATTAATCATGAATTGAATCATTAATCATGAATCATGAAATGAATCATGAATTGAAACATGAATTAAATCATTAATCATGAATTGAATCATTAATCATGAATTGAAACATGAATTAAATCATTAATCAAGAATTGAATCATTAATCATGAATCATGAATTGAATCATGAATCATGACTCGAATCATGAATCATGAATCATGAATAGAATCATGAATCGAATCATGAATCATGAAATGAATCATGAATCATGAATCATGAATCAAATCATGAATCATGAATCGAATCATGAATCATGAATCATGAATAGAATCATGAATCATGAATCATGAATCGAATCATGAATCATGAATCGAATCATGAATCATGAATCATGAATCGAATCATGAATCATGAATCATGAATTGAATCATAAATCATGAATTGAATCATGAATCATGAATCATGAATCATGAATCATGAATTGAATCATGAATCATGAATTGAATCATGAATCATAAATCATGAAATGAATCATGAATTGAATCATGAATCATGAATCGAATCAATAATCATGAATCATGAAGCATGAATCATGAATTGAATCATGAATCATGAATCGAATCATTAATCATGAATCATGAAGCATGAATCATGAATCGAATAATGAATCATGAAACATGAATTGAATCATGAATCATAAATTGAATCATAAATCATGAAATGAATCATGAATTCAATCATGAATCATGAATCATGAATCGAATCATTAAACATGAATCATGAATTGAATCATAAATCATGAAATGAATCATGAATCATGAATTGAATCATGAATCATGAATCATGAATCGAATCATGAATCATGAATCGAATCATGAATCATGAATCATGAATTGAATCATGAATCGAATCATAATTCATGAATCATGAATTGAATCATGAATCATGAATGGAATCATGAATCATGAATTGAATCATGAATCGAATCATGAATTATGAATCATGAATTGAATCATGAATCATGAATCATGAATCAAATTATGAACCATGAATCAAATCATGAATCATGAATCGAATCATGAATCATGAATCGAATCATGAATCATGAATCATGAATCGAATCATGATTCATGAATCGAATCATGAACCATGAACCAAATCATGAATCATGAACCGTGAATCATGAATTGAATCATGAATCATTAATTGAATCATGAATCATAAAATGAATCATGAATCATAAATCATGAATCATTAATCGAATTATGAATCATTTTTTATGAATCATGAATCAAATCATGAATCATAAATTGAATCATAAATCATGAAATGAATCATGAATTCAATCATGAATCATGAATCATGAATCGAATCATTAAACATGAATCATGAATTGAATCATAAATCATGAAATGAATCATGAATCATGAATTGAATCATGAATCATGAATCATGAATCGAATCATGAATCATGAATCGAATCATGAATCATGAATCATGAATTGAATCATGAATCGAATCATAATTCATGAATCATGAATTGAATCATGAATCATGAATGGAATCATGAATCATGAATTGAATCATGAATCGAATCATGAATTATGAATCATGAATTGAATCATGAATCATGAATCATGAATCAAATTATGAACCATGAATCAAATCATGAATCATGAATCGAATCATGAATCATGAATCGAATCATGAATCATGAATCATGAATCGAATCATGATTCATGAATCGAATCATGAACCATGAACCAAATCATGAATCATTAATTGAATCATTAATCATGAATCGAATCATGAATCATGAATCGTGAATCATGAATTGAATCATGAACCATGAAGCGAATCATGAATCATGAATTGAATTATGAACCATGAATCATGAATTGAATCATGAATCATGAAATGAATCATGAATCATGAATTGAATCATAAATCATGAATCATGAATCGAATCACGAATCATGAATCATAAATCGAATCATGAATCATAAATCGAATCATGAATCATAAATCGAATCATGAATCATGAATCACGAATCATGAATTGAATCATGAATCATTAATCGAATCATGAATCATGAATTGAATCATGAATCATGAATCATGAATCATGAATTAAATCATAAATCATGAAGAGAATCATGAATTGAATAATGAATCATGAATCATGAATTGAATCATGAATTAAATCATTAATCATGAATTGAATCATTAATCATGAATCATGAAATGAATCATGAATTGAAACATGAATTAAATCATTAATCATGAATTGAATCATTAATCATGAATTGAAACATGAATTAAATCATTAATCAAGAATTGAATCATTAATCATGAATCATGAATTGAATCATGAATCATGAATCGAATCATGAATCATGAATCATGAATAGAATCATGAATCGAATCATGAATCATGAAATGAATCATGAATCATGAATCATGAATCAAATCATGAATCATGAATCGAATCATGAATCATGAATCATGAATAGAATCATGAATCATGAATCATGAATCGAATCATGAATCATGAATCGAATCATGAATCATGAATCATGAATCGAATCATGAATCATGAATCATGAATCGAATCATGAATCATGAATCATGAATCGAATCATGAATCATGAATTGAATCATAAATCATGAATTGAATCATGAATCATGAATCATGAATCATGAATTGAATCATGAATCATGAATTGAATCATCAATCATAAATCATGAAATGAATCATGAATTGAATCATGAATCATGAATCGAATCATTATTAATGAATCATGAAGCATGAATCATGAATCGAATAATGAATCATGAAACATGAATTGAATCATGAATCATAAATTGAATCATAAATCATGAAATGAATCATGAATCATGAATCATGAATCGAATCATGAATCATGAATCATGAATCGAATCATGAATCATGAATTGAATCATGAATCATGAATTGAATCATGAATCATGAATTGAATCATAAATCATGAAATGAATCATAATTCATGAATCAAGAATCATGAATTGAATCATAATTCATGAATTGAATCATAAATCATGAATTAAATCATGAATCATGAATTGAATCATGAATTGAATCATGAATCATGAATCGAGAATCATGAATTGAATCATGAATCATGAATTGAATCATGAATCATGAATCATGAAATGAATCATAATTCATGAATCAAGAATCATGAATTGAATCATGAATCATGAATTGAATCATAAATCATAAATTGAATCATGAATCATGAATCATGAATCATGAATTGAATCATGAATCATGAATTGAATCATGAATCATTAATTGAATCATAAATCATGAAATGAATCATGAATTGAATCATGAATCATGAATCGAATCATTAATCATGAATCATGAAGCATGAATCATGAATCGAATAATGAATCATGAAACATGAATTGAATCATGAATCATAAATTGAATCATAAATCATGAAATGAATCATGAATTCAATCATGAATCATGAATCATGAATCGAATCATTAAACATGAATCATGAATCATGAATCATGAATCGAATCATGAAACATGAATTGAATCATGAATCATGAATCATGAATTGAATCATGAATCATGAATTGAATCATGAATCATGAATCGAATCATGAATCATGAATCATGAATTGAATCATAAATCATGAAATGAATCATGAATCATGAATTGAATCATGAATCATGAATCATGAATCGAATCATGAATCATGAATTGAATCATGAATCATGAATCATGAATTGAATCATGAATCGAATCATAATTCATGAATCATGAATTGAATCATGAATCATGAATTGAATCATGAATCATGAATTGAATCATGAATCGAATCATGAATTATGAATCATGAATTGAATCATGAATCATGAATCATGAATCAAATTATGAACCATGAATCAAATCATGAATCATGAATCGAATCATGAACCATGAATCGAATCATGAATCATGAATCATGAATCGAATCATGATTCATGAATCGAATCATGAATCATGAACCAAATCATGAATCATGAACCGTGAATCATGAATCATAAAATGAATCATGAATCATAAATCATGAATCATTAATCGAATCATGAATCATTTTTTATGAATCATGAATCAAATCATGAATCATTAATTGAATCATGAATAATGAATCGAATCATGAATCGAATCATGAGTCATGAATCATGAATCATGAATTGAATCATGAATCATGACTTGAATAATGAATTATGAAATGAATCATGAATCATGAATCCTGAATCATGAAATGAATCATGAATCATGAAATGAATCATGAATCATGAATCGAATCATGAAACATGAATTGAATCATAAATCATGAATCATGAATTGACTCATGAATCATGAATTGAATCATGAATCATGAAGCGAATCATGAATCATGAATTGAATTATGAATCATGAATCATGAATTGAATCATGAATCATGAAATGAATCATGAATCATGAATTGAATCATAAATCATGAATTGAATCATGAATCATGAATTGATTCATGAATCATGAATTGATTCATGAATCATGAATCGAATCATGAATCATGAATTGAATCATAAATCATGAATCATGAATCGAATCACGAATCATGAATCATAAATCGAATCATGAATCATGAATCATAAATCGAATCATGAATCATAAATCGAATCATGAATCATGAATCACGAATCATGAATTGAATCATGAATCATTAATCGAATCATGAATCATGAATTGAATCATGAATCATGAATCATGAATCATGAATCATGAATTAAATCATAAATCATGAAGAGAATCATGAATTGAATAATGAATCATGAATCATGAATTGAATCATGAATTAAATCATTAATCATGAATTGAATCATTAATCATGAATCATGAAATGAATCATGAATTGAAACATGAATTAAATCATTAATCATGAATTGAATCATTAATCATGAATTGAAACATGAATTAAATCATTAATCAAGAATTGAATCATTAATCATGAATCATGAATTGAATCATGAATCATGAATCGAATCATGAATCATGAATCATGAATAGAATCATGAATCGAATCATGAATCATGAAATGAATCATGAATCATGAATCATGAATCAAATCATGAATCATGAATCGAATCATGAATCATGAATCATGAATAGAATCATGAATCATGAATCGAATCATGAATCATGAATCGAATCATGAATCATGAATCATGAATCAAATCATGAATCATGAATCATGAATTGAATCATAAATCATGAATTGAATCATGAATCATGAATCATGAATCATGAATCATGAATTGAATCATGAATCATGAATTGAATCATGAATCATAAATCATGAAATGAATCATGAATTGAATCATGAATCATGAATCGAATCAATAATCATGAATCATGAAGCATGAATCATGAATTGAATCATGAATCATGAATCGAATCATTAATCATGAATCATGAAGCATGAATCATGAATCGAATAATGAATCATGAAACATGAATTGAATCATGAATCATAAATTGAATCATAAATCATGAAATGAATCATGAATTCAATCATGAATCATGAATCATGAATCGAATCATTAAACATGAATCATGAATTGAATCATAAATCATGAAATGAATCATGAATCATGAATTGAATCATGAATCATAAATCATGAATCGAATCATGAATCATGAATCGAATCATGAATCATGAATCATGAATTGAATCATGAATCGAATCATAATTCATGAATCATGAATTGAATCATGAATCATGAATGGAATCATGAATCATGAATTGAATCATGAATCGAATCATGAATTATGAATCATGAATTGAATCATGAATCATGAATCATGAATCAAATTATGAACCATGAATCAAATCATGAATCATGAATCGAATCATGAATCATGAATCGAATCATGAATCATGAATCATGAATCGAATCATGATTCATGAATCGAATCATGAATCATGAACCAAATCATGAATCATGAACCGTGAATCATGAATTGAATCATGAATCATTAATTGAATCATGAATCATAAAATGAATCATGAATCATAAATCATGAATCATTAATCGAATTATGAATCATTTTTTATGAATCATGAATCAAATCATGAATCATTACTTGAATCATTAATCATGAATCGAATCATGAATCGAATCATGAATCATGAATCGTGAATCATGAATTGAATAATGAATCATGAAGCGAATCATGAATCATGAATTGAATTATGAACCATGAATCATGAATTGAATCATGAATCATGAAATGAATCATGAATCATGAATTGAATCATAAATCATGAATCATGAATCGAATCACGAATCATGAATCATAAATCGAATCATGAATCATGAATCATAAATCGAATCATGAATCATAAATCGAATCATGAATCATGAATCACGAATCATGAATTGAATCATGAATCATTAATCGAATCATGAATCATGAATTGAATCATGAATCATGAATCATGAATCATGAATTAAATCATGAATCATGAAGAGAATCATGAATTGAATAATGAATCATGAATCATGAATTGAATCATGAATTAAATCATTAATCATGAATTGAATCATTAATCATGAATCATGAAATGAATCATGAATTGAAACATGAATTAAATCATTAATCATGAATTGAATCATTAATCATGAATTGAAACATGAATTAAATCATTAATCAAGAATTGAATCATTAATCATGAATCATGAATTGAATCATGAATCATGAATCGAATCATGAATCATGAATCATGAATAGAATCATGAATCGAATCATGAATCATGAAATGAATCATGAATCATGAATCATGAATCAAATCATGAATCATGAATCGAATCATGAATCATGAATCATGAATAGAATCATGAATCATGAATCATGAATCGAATCATGAATCATGAATCGAATCATGAATCATGAATCATGAATCGAATCATGAATCATGAATCATGAATCGAATCATGAATCATGAATCATGAATCGAATCATAAATCATGAATTGAATCATGAATCATGAATCATGAATCATGAATCATGAATTGAATCATGAATCATGAATTGAATCATCAATCATAAATCATGAAATGAATCATGAATTGAATCATGAATCATGAATCGAATCATTAATCATGAATCATGAAGCATGAATCATGAATCGAATAATGAATCATGAAACATGAATTGAATCATGAATCATAAATTGAATCATAAATCATGAAATGAATCATGAATTCAATCATGAATCATGAATCATGAATCGAATCATTAAACATGAATCATGAATCATGAATCATGAATCGAATCATGAAACATGAATTGAATCATGAATCATGAATCATGAATTGAATCATGAATCATGAATTGAATCATGAATCATGAATCGAATCATGAATCATGAATCATGAATTGAATCATAAATCATGAAATGAATCATGAATCATGAATTGAATCATGAATCATGAATCATGAATCGAATCATGAATCATGAATCGAATCATGAATCATGAATCATGAATTGAATCATGAATCGAATCATAATTCATGAATCATGAATTGAATCATGAATCATGAATGGAATCATGAATCATGAATTGAATCATGAATCGAATCATGAATTATGAATCATGAATTGAATCATGAATCATGAATCATGAATCAAATTATGAACCATGAATCAAATCATGAATCATGAATCGAATCATGAATCATGAATCGAATCATGAATCATGAATCATGAATCGAATCATGATTCATGAATCGAATCATGAATCATGAACCAAATCATGAATCATGAACCGTGAATCATGAATTGAATCATGAATCATTAATTGAATCATGAATCATAAAATGAATCATGAATCATAAATCATGAATCATTAATCGAATCATGAATCATTTTTTATGAATCATGAATCAAATCATGAATCATTAATTGAATCATTAATCATGAATCGAATCATGAATCGAATCATGAATCATGAATCGTGAATCATGAATTTAATCATGAATCATGAATCGAATCATGAATCATGAATCCTCAATCATGAATTGAATCATGAATCATGAAATGAATAATGAATCATGAATCATGAATCGAATCATGAAACATGAATTGAATCATAAATCATGAATCATGAATTGACTCATGAATCATGAATTAAATCATGAATCATGAATCGAATCATGAATAATGAATTGAATTATGAATCATGAATCATGAATCATGAATTGAATCATGAATCATGAAATGAATCATGAATCATGAATTGAATCATGAATCATGAATTGAATCATGAATCATGAATTGAATCATGAATCATGAATTGAATCATAAATCATGAATCATGAATCGAATCATGAATCATGAATCATAAATCGAATCATGAATCATGAATTTAAATCATAAATCATGAATCATGAATCGAATCAAGAATCATGAATCATAAATCGAATCATGAATCATGAATTGAATCATGAATCATGAATCACGAATCATGAATTGAATCATGAATCATTAATCGAATCATGAATCATGAATTGAATCATGAATCATGAATCATGAATTGAATCATGAATCATGAAGAGAATCATGAATTGAATAATGAATCATAAATCATGAAATGAATCATGAATTGAATCATGAATTAAATCATTAATCATGAATTGAATCATTAATCATGAATCATGAAATGAATCATGAATTGAATCATGAATTAAATCATTAATCATGAATTGAATCATTAATCATGAATCATAAAATGAATCATGAATCATAAATCATGAATCATTAATCGAATCATGAGTCATTTTTTATGAATCATGAATCAAATCATGAATCATTAATTGAATCATGAATAATGAATCGAATCATGAATCGAATCATGAGTCATGAATCATGAATTGAATCATGAATCATGACTTGAATAATGAATTATGAAATGAATCATGAATCATGAATCCTGAATCATGAAATGAATCATGAATCATGAAATGAATCATGAATCATGAATCATGAATCGAATCATGAAACATGAATTGAATCATAAATCATGAATCATGAATTGACTCATGAATCATGAATTGAATCATGAATCATGAAGCGAATCATGAATCATGAATTGAATTATGAATCATGAATCATGAATTGAATCATGAATCATGAAATGAATCATGAATCATGAATTGAATCATAAATCATGAATTGATTCATGAATCATGAATCGAATCATGAATCATGAATTGAATCATAAATCATGAATCATGAATCGAATCACGAATCATGAATCATAAATCGAATCATGAATCATGAATCATAAATCGAATCATGAATCATAAATCGAATCATGAATCATGAATCACGAATCATGAATTGAATCATGAATCATTAATCGAATCATGAATCATGAATTGAATCATGAATCATGAATCATGAATCATGAATTAAATCATAAATCATGAAGAGAATCATGAATTGAATAATGAATCATGAATCATGAATTGAATCATGAATTAAATCATTAATCATGAATTGAATCATTAATCATGAATCATGAAATGAATCATGAATTGAAACATGAATTAAATCATTAATCATGAATTGAATCATTAATCATGAATTGAAACATGAATTAAATCATTAATCAAGAATTGAATCATTAATCATGAATCATGAATTGAATCATGAATCATGAATCGAATCATGAATCATGAATAGAATCATGAATCGAATCATGAATCATGAAATGAATCATGAATCATGAATCATGAATCAAATCATGAATCATGAATCGAATCATGAATCATGAATCATGAATAGAATCATGAATCATGAATCATGAATCGAATCATGAATCATGAATCGAATCATGAATCATGAATCATGAATCGAATCATGAATCATGAATCATGAATCGAATCATGAATCATGAATCATGAATCGAATCATGAATCATGAATCATGAATCGAATAATTAATCGAATCATGAATCATGAATCAAAACATGAATCATGAATTGAATCATGAATCATTAATCGTGAATCATGAATCATAAATTGAATCATGATTTGAATTTTGAATTGTATCAAGATTTGAATCATAAATCATGAATCATGAAATGAATCATGAATTGAATCATGAATCATGAATCATGAATCAAATCATGAATCATGATTTATGAATCATGAATCGAATCATGAATCATGAATCGAATCATGAATCATAAATCATGAATTGAATCATGAATCATGAATCATGAATCATAAATCATGAATTGAATCATGAATCATGAATCATGAATCGAATCATGAATCATGAATCATGAATCGAATCATGAATTATGAATTGAATCATGAATCATGAATCATGAAATGAATCATAATTCATGAATCATGAATTGAATCATGAATCATGAATTGAATCATGAATCATGAATCATGAAATGAATCATAATTCATGAATCAAGAATCATGAATTGAATCATAATTCATGAATTGAATCATAAATCATGAATTGAATCATGAATTGAATCATGAATCATGAATCGAGAATCATGAATTGAATCATGAATCATGAATTGAATCAAGAATCATGAATCATGAAATGAATCATAATTCATGAATCAAGAATCATGAATTGAATCATGAATCATGAATTGAATCATAAATCATGAATTGAATCATGAATCATGAATCATGAATCATGAATTGAATCATGAATCATTAATTGAATCATAAATCATGAAATGAATCATGAATTGAATCATGAATCATGAATCGAATCATTAATCATGAATCATGAAGCATGAATCATGAATCGAATAATGAATCATGAATCATGAATTGAATCATGAATCATAAATTGAATCATAAATCATGAAATGAATCATGAATTCAATCATGAATCATGAATCATAAATCAAATCATTAAACATGAATCATGAATCATGAATCATGAATCGAATCATGAAACATGAATTGAATCATGAATCATGAATCATGAATTGAATCATGAATCATGAATTGAATCATAAATCATGAAATGAATCATGAATCATGAATTGAATCATGAATCATGAATCATGAATCGAATCATGAATCATGAATCGAATCATGAATCATGAATCATGAATTGAATCATGAATCGAATCATAATTCATGAATCATGAATTGAATCATGAATCATGAATTGAATCATGAATCATGAATTGAATCATGAATCGAATCATGAATTATGAATCATGAATTGAATCATGAATCATGAATCAAATTATGAACCATGATTCAAATCATGAATCATGAATCATGAATCGAATCATGAATCATGAATCATGAATTCAATCTTGAATCATGAATCGAATCATGAATCGAATTATGAATCATGAATCATGAATAATGAATCGAATCATGAATCATGAATTGAATCATGAATCATGAATTGAATCATGAATCATGAATTGAATCTTAAATCATAATTCATGAATAGAATCATGAATCATAAATCATGAATTGAATCATGAATCATAAATCGAATCATGAATCATGAATTGAATCATGAATCATGAATTGAATCATGAATCATGAATTGCATCATGAATCATGAATTGAATCATGAATCATGAATTGAATTATGAATCATGAATTGAATCATGAATCATGAATCATGAATTGAATCATGAATCATGAATTGAATCATAAATCATGAATCATGAATTGAATCATGAATCATGAATCGAATCATGAATCATGTATTGAATCATGAATCATGAATCGAATCATGAATCATGAATCATGAATCAAATCATGAATCATGAATTGAATCATGAATCATAAATTATGAATCATGACTCATGAATCGAATCATGAATTATGAATCATGAATCGAATCATGAATCATGAATTAAATCATAAATCATGAATTGAATCATGAATCATGAATTAAATCATGAATCATGAATTCAATCTTGAATCATGAATCGAATCATGAATCATGAATCGAATTATAAATCATGAATCATGAATTGAATCATTAATCATGGATCAAGAATCATGAATCGAATCATGAATCATGAATAATGAATTGAATCATGAATCATGAATTGAATCATGAATTGAATCATGAATCATGAATCGAAACATGAATCATCAATCATGAAATGAATTATGAATCATGAAACGAATCATAAATCATAAATCATGAATCGAATCATGAATTGAATCATGAATCATGAATTAAATCATGAATCATGAATCATGAATTAAATCATGAATCATGAATTCAATCTTGAATCATGAATCGAATCATGAAACATGAATCAAATTATGAATCATGAATCATGAATTGAATCATTAATCATGAATCATGAATCGAATCATGAATCATGAATCATGAATAATGAATTAAATCATGAATTGAATCATGAATCATGAATTGAATCATGAATCAAGAATCATGAATCAAAAATCATGAATAATGAATTGAATCATGAATCATGAATTGAATCATGAATCATGAATTGAATCATGAAACATGAATCGAATAATGAATCATGAATCATAAATCGAATCATGAATCATGAATTAAATCATGAAGCATGAATCATGAATTGAATCATGAATCATGAATTGAATCATGAATCATGAATTGAATCATGAATCATGAATTGAATAATGAATCATGAATCGAATCATGAATCATGAATCATGAATCATGAATCGAATCATGAATCATGAATTGAATCATGAATCATGAATTGAATCATGATTTGAATCATGAATCATGAATCATGAAACATGAATCAAATAATGAATCATGAATCAAAAATCGATTCATGAATTGAATCATGAATCATGAATTAAATCATGAATCATGAATTAAATCATGAATCATGAATTGAATCATGAATTAAATCATGAATCATGAATCGAATCATGAATCATGAATTGAATCATGAATCATGAATTGAATCATGAATCCTGAATCATGAATTGAATCATGAATCATAAATTAAATCATAAATCAAATCATGAATTGAATCATGAATCATGAATTAAATCATGAATTGAATCATAAATCATGAATCTTGAATTGAATCATGAATCATGAATTGAATCATGAATCATGAATTAAATCATGAATCATGAATTGAATCATTAATCATGAATTATGAATCATGAATTGAATCATGAATCATGTATCGAATCATAAATCATGAATTGAATCACGAATCATGAATTAAATCATGAATTCAATCTTGAATCATGAATCGAATCATAAAACATGAATCGAATTATAAACCATGAATCATGAATTGAATCATTAATCATGAATCATGAATCGATTCATGAATCATGAATAATGAATCGAATCATGAATCATGAATTGAATCATGAATCATGAATCAAAACATTAATCATGAATCAAAACATTAATCATGAATTGAATCATGAATCATGAAATGAATCATGAATCATGAAACGAATCATAAATCATTAATCATGAATTGAATCATGAATCCTGAATTGAAGCATAAATCATGAATTGAATCATGATTTGAATCATGAATCATGAATCATAAATCAATTCATGAATTGAATCATGAATCGAATCATGAATCATGAATTAAATCATGAATCAAGAATCATGAATTGAATCATGAATCATGAATTGAATCATGAATTAAATCATGAATCATGAATCGAATCATGAATCATAAATTATGAATTGAATCATGAATCATGAATTGAATCATGAATCATGTATTGAATCATGAATCATGAATTGAATCATGAATCATAAATTAAATCATGAATCAAATCATGAATCATGAATTGAATCATGAATCATAAATCATGAATTGAATCATGAATCGAATCATGAATCATGAATTAAATCATGAATCATTAATCGAATCATGAATCATGAATTGAATCATGAATCATTAATCGAATCATGAATCATGAATCATGAATTGAATCATGAATCATGAATTGAATCATGAATCATGAATTGAATCATGAATTGAATCATGAATCATGAATCGAATCATGAATCATGAATAGAATCATGAATCATAAATCATGAATCGAATCATGAATCATGAATCATGAATAATGATTTGAATCATGAATCATGAATTGAATCATGAATCATGAAATGAATCATGAATCATTAATCAAAACATTAATCATGAATTGAATCATGAATCATGAATTGAATCATGAATTGAATCATGAATCATGAATCAAATCATGAGTCATGAATTAAATCATGAATCATGAATCATTAATTGAATCATGAATCATGAATCATGAATTAAATCATGAATCATGAATCAAATCATGAATAATGAATTAAATAATGAATAATGAATCATTAATTGAATCATGAATCATGAATCGAATCATGAATCATGAATCATGAATTGAATCATAAATCATGAATTGAATCATAAATCATGACACATGAATTCAATCATGAATCATGAATCGAATCATGAATCATGAATCATGAATCATGCATTGAATCATGAATCATGAATTGCATCATGAATCATGAATTGAATCATGAATCATGAATTGAATCATGAATCATGAATTGAATCATGAATCAAGAATTGAATCATGAATCATGAATCGAATCATGAATCATGAATTGAATCATGAATCATGAATTGAATCATGAATCATGAATTGAATAATGAATCATAAATCATCAATTGATTCATGAATCATGAATTAAATCATGAATCATGAATTGAATCATGATTTGAAACATAAATCATGATTTATAAATTCAATCATGAATCGAATCATGAATCATGAATTGAATCATGAATCATGAATCATTAATCGAATCATGAATCATTAATCATGAATTGAATCATGAATCATGAATTGAATCATGAATCATGAATCGAATCATGAATCATGAATCGAATCATGAATCATGAATCATGAATCGAATCATGAATTGAATCGAATCATGAATTGAATCATGAATCATGAATTGAATCATGAATCATGAATTAAATCATGAATCATGAATTCAATCTTGAATCATGAATCGAATCATGAATCGAATTATGAATCATGAATCATGAATAATGAATCGAATCATGAATCATGAATTGAATCATGAATCATGAATTGAATCTTAAATCATGAATCATGAATAGAATCATGAATCATAAATCATGAATTGAATCATGAATCATAAATCGAATCATGAATCATGAATTGAATCATGAATCATGAATTGAATCTTAAATCATGAATCATGAATAGAATCATGAATCATAAATCATGAATTGAATCATGAATCATAAATCGAATCATGAATCATGAATTGAATCATGAATCATGAATTGAATCATGAATCATGAATTGCATCATGAATCATGAATTGAATCATGAATCATGAATTGAATTATGAATCATGAATTGAATCATGAATCATGAATCATGAATTGAATCATGAATCATGAATCGAATCATGAATCATGTATTGAATCATGAATCATGAATCGAATCATGAATCATGAATCATGAATCAAATCATGAATCATGGATTGAATCATGAATCATGAATTGAATCATGAATCATAAATTATGAATCATGACTCATGAATCAAATCATGAATTATGAATCATGAATCGAATCATGAATCATGAATTAAATCATAAATCATGAATTGAATCATGAATCATGAATTAAATCATGAATCATGAATTCAATCTTGAATCATGATTCGAATCATGAATCATAAATCGAATTATGAATCATGAATCATGAATTGAATCATTAATCATGGATCAAGAATCATAAATCGAATCATGAATCATGAATAATGAATTGAATCATGAATCATGAATTGAATCATGAATTGAATCATGAATCATGAATCGAAACATGAATCATGAATCATGAAATGAATCATGAATCATGAAACGAATCATAAATCATAAATCATGAATCGAATCATGAATCATGAATTGAATCATGAATCATGAATTAAATCATGAATCATGAATCATGAATTAAATCATGAATCATGAATTCAATCTTGAATCATGAATCGAATCATGAAACATGAATCAAATTATGAATCATGAATCATGAATTGAATCATTAATCATGAATCATGAATCGAATCATGAATCATGAATAATGAATTGAATCATGAATTGAATCATGAATCATGAATTGAATCATGAATCAAGAATCATGAATCAAGAATCATGAATAATGAATTGAATCATGAATCATGAATTGAATCATGAATCATGAATTGAATCATGAATCATGAAACATGAATCGAATAATGAATCATGAATCATAAATCGAATCATGAATCATGAATTAAATCATGAATCATGAATTGAATCATGAATCATAAATTAAATCATGAATCATGAATCGAATAATGAATCATGAAGTGAATCATGAATCATGAATTGAATCATGAATCATGAATCTTGAATCATGAATTAAATCATGAATCATAAATCATGAATTGAATCATGAATCATGATTGAATTATGAATCATGAATTGAATAATGAATCATAAATCGAATCATGAATCATGAATTAAATCATGAATTGAATCATGAATCATGAATTGAATCATGAATCATGAATTGAATAATGAATCATGAATCGAATCATGAATCATGAATCATGAATTGAATCATGAATCATGAATTGAATCATGAATCAAAAATTAAATCATGAATCATGAATCGAATCATGAATCATGAAGTGAATCATGAATCATACATTGAATCATTGTCACGGGCACTAGGAGTCTTTACCCAGGGATCACCAGATGGTAGGCTTACCAGAGCAATGTAGATGGTAATAGGGTACTCTGGTAGCTGGGTGATCACGGAACATGAAATGATGACCGATGAGATGCTCAGGAAAGTCTATGACTAGCAACACTGGTAATAATGAGGTAATGATACACAGGGAACTGTATGGACAAGGACACGTGAAGGTAGTCAGTGGTCTGCGATAGCAAGTTGTACCACCGCTATAGTGAGGAGGAATGTCCAACAGAGACAAGGAGGTGATGAGAGTCAGCGGTCTGCGGGTAGCAAGTTGTACCGCTGTCTGAGTGAAGGAATGGAATCCAAGTGGAGGTATCCAGGTAGTCAGTGGTCTGCGGTAGCAAGTTGTACCACTGCTATGTGAGAGGATAATGGAACAGGTGATACCGGAAACAGGGATCAGTGGTCTAACATCAGCAAGTTGTACCACTGCATATATATGTGAGGAGGTGCACGGGGGAAGACTGCAACACAGGATATACACAGGCACCTTATACACGATCCACAGTAATATGCACAATATAGATATATATATATATGTTAATGACTGATCAGGTCTGCAATCTAGAAAGTCTCTTGAAGTAGTCCAGCACAATGATAACACAGTCAATGATGGCAATAGACTCAGCGGATAGCAGACTCCAGAGAGAACCAAACACAGTCCAGCAAGATATGCAATACACAGCACAGTCAATGAGAAGTATGCATACCGTGGTTCAGCAGTAGCAGTCAGATGGGATTGCAGCGGTACCTGAGCGGCTGGAGACCGACTGGATAGGAAGTCCCTGGATAGATGAAGCAGCGGTCTAGCAGGTGCAGCGCACAGGTGAGTAGACCGACAGGGACACGAATCCACAGGAGTCAGCAACACGTGGAACTGGACTCATAGGAAACCCAGGAGAATGGAGATGATCCAGCAGAGGGTAGTAGAAGAGATACAAATCCAATGCTGACAGGAGGGTAGAGACCAGTGGAACACGTGAAGGCGTGGAGAGTGGATCAGCAGGAGATGGACGATAGCGCTGACCACAGCGGCAGGACTCAGCGGCACACGGAGGTAACCAGTAGCAACCACAGGAACCAACAGCGATGGGAAACAGGAGTGCAGCGCAGGGCAGGAGCTGTAGATCACGAAGTGTAGCAGATGGTAATGAAAAGCGGCAGTCTCGAGGAGGACACAACAAAGATGAGATGAGAATGTAGTGCACGGAGGCAGCGGATAGTAATGAGCTGGCAGTGACGATGTTGAACCCAGGCGAGTTGCCAGCAGGAGACTGAAGTGCACAGAGGCAGCGGATGGCAGTCAGCTGGCAGTCACGATGTTGAACACAGGCGAGTTGCAAGCAGGAGACTGTAGTGCACAGAGGCAGCGGATAGTAGACAGCTGGCAGTCACGATGTTGAACACAGGCGAGTTGCAAGCAGGAGACTGTAGTGCACGGAGGCAGCGGATAGAAACCAGCAAACAGACTTGATGAGAAGCAGGTGAGTGAGGTAAAAGCTGGAGTGCACGGAGGCAGCGCGTAGCAATGAGTAAACAGTCACTTAGCTGTAAAATAACGATGAAGTGGTGTAGAAGACTGTAATGCGCAGAGGCAGCGGATAGGAATCAGCAAACAGTCATGATGATACAGTTGATGGTGGAAGTGGTAAGGAACCACAGTAGTAGAAGTGGTTAGGAAACCACAGGAATCAGCAGCGCTGAATACACGAGTAATACAGGAACACCTTCAGAGACTCATGAGGAATGAGACTCCAAGATCAGGCCCCGTGGTGTTGACCACAGGTGCTTAATATAGGGAGGTTGCCTGATCTGCCAATTAAGTTAAAGGGGTATACACTGAAGTATAGAAAAGGGCTGCGCATGCGCAGACCCTCAGGATGGCGGACGGCCACGGTTCCTAAATGTCCGGGAAGAGGCACTCACGGTCCGGTGAGTGACAATCATGAATCATGAATTGAATCATGAATCATGAATTAATGAATTCAATCATGAATCATGAATCGAATCATGAATCATGAATTGAATCATGAATCATTAATCGAATCATGAATCATTAATCATGAATCATGAATTGAATCATGAATTATGAATTATGAATCATGAATCGAATCAAATCAAGAATCATGAATCATGAATCGAATCATGAATCATGAATTGAATCATTAATCATGAATCGAATCATGAATCATGAATTGAATCATGAATCAAGAATCATGAATCGAATCATGAATCATGAATAATGAATTGAAACATGAATCATGAATTCAATCATGAATCATGAATTGAATCATGAATCGAAACATGAATCATTAATTCAATCATGAATCATGAATTGAATCATGAATCATGAATCGAATCATAAATCATTAATCATGAATCGAATGATGAATCATGAATTGAATCATGAATCATGAATCATGAATCGAATCATGAATTGAATCATGAATCATGAAATGAATCATGAATTGAATCATGAAATGAATCATGAATCATGAATTGAATCATGAATCATGAATCGAATCATGAATCATGAATTGAATCACGAATCATGAATTGAATCATGAATTATGAATCATGAATTATGAATCATGAATTGAATCATGAAATGAATCATGAATTGAATCATGAATCGAATCATGAATCATGAATTGAATCATGTATCATAAATCATGAATCATAAATTGAATCATGAATTGAATAATTAATAATAAATTATGAATCGAATCATGAATCATGAATTAAATCATGAATCATGAATTGAATCATGAAATGAATCATGAATCATGAATTGAATCATGAATCATGAATCATGAATTGAATCATGAATTAAATAATGAATCATGAATCATTAATTGAATCATGAATCATGAATTGAATCATGAATTAAATCATGAATTCAATCATGAATCATGAATCGAATCATGAATCATTAATCGAATCATGAATCATTATTCATGAATCATGAATCGAATCATGAATCATGAATTGAATCATGAATCATGAATTGAATCATTAATCATGAATCGAATCATGAATCATGAATTGAATCATGAATCGAATCATGAATCATGCATTGAATCATGAATCATGAATTGAATCATGAATCATGAATCAAGAATCATGAATCGAATCATGAATCATGAATCATGAATAATGAATCGAAACATGAATCATGAATTGAATCATGAATCATGAATTGAATCATGAATCATGAATTGAATCATGAATCAAAACATGAATCATGAATTGAATCATGAATCATGAATTGAATCATGAATCGAATTATAAATCATTAATCATGAATCGAATGATGAATCATGAATTGAATCATGAATCATGAATCGAATCATGAATTGAATCATGAATCATGAAATGAATCATGAATTGAATCATGAATTGAATCATGAAATGAATCATGAATCATGAATTGAATCATGAATCGAATCATGAATCATGAATTGAATCACGAATCATGAATCATGAATTGAATCATGAATTATGAATCATGAATTATGACTCATGAATTAAATCATGAATCATACAATGAATCATGAATCATGAAATGAATCATGAATTGTATCATTAATCATGTATTGAATCATGAATTGAATCATGAATCATGAATCATGAATTGAATCATGAAATGAATCATGAATTGAATCATGAATCATGAATCGAATCATGAATCATGAATTGAATCATGTATCATAAATCATGAATCATAAATTGAATCATGAATTGAATAATTAATAATAAATTATGAATCGAATCATGAATCATGAATTAAATCATGAATCATGAATTGAATCATGAAATGAATCATGAATCATGAATTGAATCATGAATCATGAATCATGAATTGAATCATGAATTAAATAATGAATCATGAATCATTAATTGAATCATGAATCATGAATTGAATCATGAATTAAATCATGAATTCAATCATGAATCATGAATCGAATCATGAATCATTAATCGAATCATGAATCATTATTCATGAATCATGAATCGAATCATGAATCATGAATTGAATCATGAATCATGAATTGAATCATTAATCATGAATCGAATCATGAATCATGAATTGAATCATGAATCGAATCATGAATCATGCATTGAATCATGAATCATGAATTGAATCATGAATCATGAATCAAGAATCATGAATCGAATCATGAATCATGAATCATGAATAATGAATCGAAACATGAATCATGAATTGAATCATGAATCATGAATTGAATCATGAATCATGAATTGAATCATGAATCAAAACATGAATCATGAATTGAATCATGAATCATGAATTGAATCATGAATCGAATTATAAATCATTAATCATGAATCGAATGATGAATCATGAATTGAATCATGAATCATGAATCGAATCATGAATTGAATCATGAATCATGAAATGAATCATGAATTGAATCATGAATTGAATCATGAAATGAATCATGAATCATGAATTGAATCATGAATCGAATCATGAATCATGAATTGAATCACGAATCATGAATCATGAATTGAATCATGAATTATGAATCATGAATTATGACTCATGAATTAAATCATGAATCATGAAATGAATCATGAATCATGAAATGAATCATGAATTGTATCATTAATCATGTATTGAATCATGAATTGAATCATGAATCATGAATCATGATTGAATCATGAAATGAATCATGAATTGAATCATGAATCATGAATCGAATCATGAATCATGAATTGAATCATGTATCATAAATCATGAATCATAAATTGAATCATGAATTGAATAATTAATAATAAAATATGAATCGAATCATGAATCATGAATTAAATCATGAATCATGAATCATAAATTGAATCATGAATCATGAATCATGAATTGAATCATGAAATGAATCATGAATTGAATCATGAATCATGAATCGAATCATGAATCATGAATTGAATCATGTATCATAAATCATGAATCATAAATTGAATCATGAATTGAATTAATAATTAATTATGAATCGAATCATGAATCATGAATTAAATCATGAATCATGAATCATGAATTGAATCATGAAATTAATCATGAATCATGAATTGAATCATGAATCATGAATTGAATCATGAATCAAGAATCATGAATCGAATCATGAATCATGAATCATGAATAATGAATCGAAACATGAATCATGAATTGAATCATGAATCATGAATTGAATCATAAATCATTAATCATGAATCGAATGATGAATCATTAATTGAATCATGAATCATGAATCATGAATCGAATCATGAATTGAATCATGAATCATGAAATGAATCATGAATTGAATCATGAATTTATTCATGAAATGAATCATGAATCATGAATTGAATCATGAATCATGAATCGAATCATGAATCATGAATTGAATCATGAATCGATACATGAATCATTAATTCAATCATGAATCATGAATTGAATCATGAATCATGAATCGAATCATAAATCATTAATCATGAATCGAATGATGAATCATGAATTGAATCATGAATCATGAAATGAATCATGAATTGAATCATGAATTGAATCATGAAATGAATCATGAATCATTAATTGAATCATGAATCATGAATCGAATCATGAATCATGAATTGAATCATGAATTGAATCATGAATCATGAATCATGAATCATAAATTAAATCATGAATCGAATTATGAATCATGAATCATGAATTGAATCATGAATCATGAATTGAATCATGAATCATGAATTGAATCATGAATCATGAATCGAATCATGAATCATGAATTGAATCATGAATCATGAATCATGAATCGAATCATGAACTGAATCATGAATCATGAAATGAATCATGAATCAAAACATTAATCATGAATTGAATCATTAATCATGAATCAAGAATCATGGATCAAATCATGAATCATGAATAATGAATTTAATCATGAATTGAATCATGAATCATGTATCAAATCATAAATCATGAATTGAATCACGAATCATGAATTAAATCATGAATCATGAATTCAATCTTGAATCATGAATCGAATCATGAAACATGAATCGAATTATGAATCATGAATCATGAATTGAATAATTAATCATGAATCAAGAATCATGATTCGAATCATGAATCATGAATAATGAATCGAATCATGAATTGAATCATGAATCATGAATTGAATCATGAATCATGAATCATGAATTGAATCATGAATCATGAATCAAAACATTAATTATGAATTGAATCATGAATCATGAAAGGAATTATAAATCATTAATCATGAATCGAATTATGAATCATGAATTGAATCATAAATCATGAATTGAATCATGATTTGAATCATGAATCATTAATCATGAATCATGAAACATGAATCAAATAATGAATCATGAATCATAAATTGATTCATGAATTGAATCATGAATCGAATCATGAATCATGAATTAAATCATGAAACATGAATCATGAATTGAATCATGAATCATGAATTGAATCATGAATTAAATCATGAATCATGAATCGAATCATGAATCATGAATTGAATCATGAATCATGAATTGAATCATGAATCATGAATTGAATTTATGAATCATGAATAATGAATCGGATCATTAATCATGAATCGAATCATGAATCATGAATTGAATCATAAATCATGAATTGAATCATGAATTGAATCATAAATCATGAATCATGAATTAAATCATGAATCATGAATCGAATCATGAATCATGAATTAAATCATGAATCATGAATCGAATCATGAATCATGAATCGAATCATGAATCATGAATTGAATCATGAATCATGAATTGAATCATGAATTAAATAATGAATCATGAATCATTTATTGAATCATGAATCATGAATTGAATCATGAATTAAATCATGAATTCAATCATGAATCATGAATCGAATCATGAATCATGAATTGAATCATAAATCATGAATTGAATCATTAATCATGAATCGAATCATGAATCATGAATTGAATCATGAATCGAATCATGAATCATGCATTGAATCATGAATCATGAATTGAATCATGAATCATGAATCAAGAATCATGAATCGAATCATGAATCATGAATCATGAATAATGAATCGAAACATGAATCATGAATTGAATCATGAATCATGAATTGAATCATGAATCATGAATTGAATCATGAATCAAAACATGAATCATTAATTCAATCATGAATCATGAATTGAATAATGAATCGAATCATAAATCATTAATCATGAATCGAATGATGAATCATGAATTGAATCATGAATCATGAATCGAATCATGAATTGAATCATGAATCATGAATTGAATCATTAATCATGAATCGAATCATGAATCATGAATTGAATCATGAATCGAATCATGAATCATGCATTGAATCATGAATCATGAATTGAATCATGAATCATGAATCAAGAATCATGAATCGAATCATGAATCATGAATCATGAATAATGAATCGAAACATGAATCATGAATTGAATCATGAATCATGAATTGAATCATGAATCATGAATTGAATCATGAATCAAAACATGAATCATTAATTCAATCATGAATCATGAATTGAATCATGAATCGAATCATAAATCATTAATCATGAATCGAATGATGAATCATGAATTGAATCATGAATCATGAATTGAATCATGAATTGAATCATGAATCATGAAATGAATCATGAATTGAATCATGAATTGAATCATGAAATGAATCATGAATCATGAATTGAATCATGAATCGAATCATGAATCATGAATTGAATCACGAATCATGAATCATGAATTGAATCATGAATTATGAATCATGAATTATGAATCATGAATTAAATCATGAATCATGAAATGAATCATGAATCATGAATTGAATCATGTATCATAAATCATGAATCATAAATTGAATCATGAATTGAATTAATAATTAATTATGAATCGAATCATGAATCATGAATTAAATCATGAATCATGAATCATGAACTGAATCATGAAATTAATCATGAATCATGAATTGAATCATGAATCATGAATTGAATCATGAATCAAGAATCATGAATCGAATCATGAATCATAATTCATGAATAATGAATCGAAACATGAATCATGAATTGAATCATGAATCATGAATTGAATCATAAATCATTAATCATGAATCGAATGATGAATCATTAATTGAATCATGAATCATGAATCATGAATCGAATCATGAATTGAATCATGAATCATGAAATGAATCATGAATTGAATCATGAATTGAATCATGAAATGAATCATGAATCATGAATTGAATCATGAATCATGAATCGAATCATGAATCATGAATTGAATCATGAATCGAAACATGAATCATTAATTCAATCATGAATCATGAATTGAATCATGAATCATGAATCGAAACATAAATCATTAATCATGAATCGAATGATGAATCATGAATTGAATCATGAATCATGAAATGAATCATGAATTGAATCATGAATTGAATCATGAAATGAATCATGAATCATTAATTGAATCATGAATCATGAATCGAATCATGAATCATGAATCATGAATTGAATCATGAATTGAATCATGAATCATGAATCATGAATCATAAATTAAATCATGAATCGAATTATGAATCATGAATCATGAATTGAATCATGAATCATGAATTGAATCATGAATCATGAATTGAATCATGAATCATGAATCGAATCATGAATCATGAATCGAATCATGAATCATGAATTGAATCATGAATCATGAATCATGAATCGAATCATGAACTGAATCATGAATCATGAAATGAATCATGAATCAAAACATTAATCATGAATTGAATCATTAATCATGAATCAAGAATCATGGATCAAATCATGAATCATGAATAATGAATTTAATCATGAATTGAATCATGAATCATGTATCAAATCATAAATCATGAATTGAATCACGAATCATGAATTAAATCATGAATCATGAATTCAATCTTGAATCATGAATCGAATCATGAAACATGAATCGAATTATGAATCATGAATCATGAATTGAATAATTAATCATGAATCAAGAATCATGATTCGAATCATGAATCATGAATAATGAATCGAATCATGAATTGAATCATGAATCATGAATTGAATCATGAATCATGAATCATGAATTGAATCATGAATCATGAATCAAAACATTAATTATGAATTGAATCATGAATCATGAAAGGAATTATAAATCATTAATCATGAATCGAATTATGAATCATGAATTGAATCATAAATCATGAATTGAATCATGATTTGAATCATGAATCATTAATCATGAATCATGAAACATGAATCAAATAATGAATCATGAATCCTAAATTGATTCATGAATTGAATCATGAATCGAATCATGAATCATGAATTAAATCATGAAACATGGATCATGAATTGAATCATGAATCATGAATTGAATCATGAATTAAATCATGAATCATGAATCGAATCATGAATCATGAATTGAATCATGAATCATGAATTGAATCATGAATCATGAATTGAATTTATGAATCATGAATAATGAATCAGATCATTAATCATGAATCGAATCATGAATCATGAATTGAATCATAAATCATGAATTGAATCATGAATTGAATCATAAATCATGAATCATGAATTAAATCATGAATCATGAATCGAATCATGAATCATGAATTAAATCATGAATCATGAATCGAATCATGAATCATGAATCATGAATCGAATCATGAATCATGAATTGAATCATGAATCGAAACATGAACTGAATAATGTATCATGAATCATGAAATGAATCATGAAATGAATCATGAATCATGAATTGAATCATTAATCAAGAATCATGGATCAAATCATGAATCATGAATAATGAATTTAATCATGAATTGAATCATGAATCATGTATCAAATCATAAATCATGAATTGAATCACGAATCATGAATTAAATCATGAATCATGAATTCAATCTTGAATCATGAATCGAATCATAAAACATGAATCGAATTATGAATCATGAATCATGAATTGAATAATTAATCATGAATCAAGAATCATGATTCGAATCATGAATCATGAATCATGAATAATGAATCGAATCATGAATCGAATCATGAATCATGAATCATGAATTGAATCATGAATCATGAATCAAAACATTAATCATGAATTGAATCATGAATCATGAAAGGAATTATAAATCATTAATCATGAATAGAATTATGAATCATGAATTGAATCATAAATCATGAATTGAATCATGATTTGAATCATTAATCATGAATCATGAATCGTGAATCATGAAACATGAATCAAATAATGAATCATGAATCATAAATTGATTCATGAATTGAATCATGAATCGAATCATGAATTAAATCATGAAACATGAATCATGAATTGAATCATGAATCATGAATTGAATCATGAATTAAATCATGAATCATGAATCGAATCATGAATCATGAATTGAATCATGAATCATGAATTGAATCATGAATCATGAATTGAATTTATGAATCATGAATCATGAATAATGAATCGGATCATGAATCATGAATTGAATCATGAATCATGAATTGAATCATGAATCATGAATCAAAACATTAATCATGAATCGAATCATGAATCATGAATTGAATCATAAATCATGAATTGAATCATGATTTGAATCATGAATCATTAATCATAAATCATGAAACATGAATCAAATAATGAATCATGAATCAAAAATCGATTCATGAATTGAATCATGAATCGAATCATGAATCATGAATTAAATCATGAATCATGAATTAAATCATGAATCATGAATTGAATCATGAATCATGAATTGAATCATGAATTAAATCATGAATCATGAATCGAATCATGAATCATGAATTGAATCATGAATCATGAATTGAATCATGAATCATGAATCATGAATTGAATCATGAATCATAAATTAAATCATGAATCGAATCATGAAGTGAATCATGAATCATGAATTGAATCATGAATCATGAATTGAATCATGAATCATGAATCTTGAATCATGAATTAAATCATTAATCATGAATCATGAATTCAATCATGAATCATGAATCGAATCATGAATCATGAATTGAATCATGAATCATAAATTATGAATTATGAATCATGAATCGAATCAAATCAAGAATCATGAATCATGAATCGAATCATGAATCATGAATTGAATCATTAATCATGAATCGAATCATGAATCATGAATTGAATCATGAATCGAATCATGAATCATGAATTGAATCATGAATCATGAATTGAATCATGAATCAAGAATCATGAATCGAATCATGAATCATGAATCATGAATCATGAATAATGAATCGAAACATGAATCATGAATTAAATCATGAATCATGAATCATGAATTGAATCATGAATCATGAATTGAATCATGAATCGAAACATGAATCATTAATTCAATCATGAATCATGAATTGAATCATGAATCATGAATCGAATCATAAATCATTAATCATGAATCGAATGATGAATCATGAATTGAATCATGAATCATTAATCGAATCATGAATTGAATCATGAATCATGAAATGAATCATGAATTGAATCATGAAATGAATCATGAATCATGAATTGAATCATGAATCATGAATCGTATCATGAATCATGAATTGAATCACGAATCATGAATCATGAATTGAATCATGAATTATGAATCATGAATTATGAATCATGAATTAAATCATGAATCATGAAATGAATCATGAATCATGAAATGAATCATGAATTGTATCATTAATCATGAATTGAATCATAAATTGAATCATGAATCATGAATCATGAATTGAATCATGAAATGAATCATGAATTGAATCATGAATCGAATCATGAATCATGAATTGAATCATGAATCGAATCATGAATCATGAATTGAATCATGTATCATAAATCATGAATCATAAATTGAATCATGAATTGAATAATTAATAATAAATTATGAATCGAATCATGAATCATGAATTAAATCATGAATCATGAATCATGAATTGAATCATGAAATGAATCATGAATCATGAATTGAATCATGAATCATGAATCATGAATTGAATCATGAATTAAATAATGAATCATGAATCACGAATTGAATCATGAATCATGAATTGAATCATGAATCATGAATTGAATCATGAATTAAATCATGAATTCAATCATTAATCGAATCATGAATCATTATTCATGAATCATGAATCGAATCATGAATCATGAATTGAATCATGAATCATGAATTGAATCATTAATCATGAATCGAATCATGAATCATGAATTGAATCATGAATCGAATCATGAATCATGAATTGAATCATGAATCATGAATCAAGAATCATGAATCAAATCATGAATAATGAATCATGAATAATGAATCGAAACATGAATTATGAATTGAATCATGAATCATGAATTGAATCATGAATCATGAATTGAATCATGAATCAAAACATGAATCATGAATTGAATGATGAATCATGAATTGAATCATGAATCGAATCATAAATCATTAATCATGAATTGAATGATGAATCATGAATTGAATCATGAATCATGAATCGAATCATGAATTGAATCATGAATCATGAAATGAATCATGAATTGAATCATGAATTGAATCATGAAATGAATCATGAATCATGAATTGAATCATGAATCGAATCATGAATCATGAATTGAATCACGAATCAATAATTGAATCATGAATTATGAATCATGAATTATGAATCATGAATTAAATCATGAATCATGAAATGAATCATGAATCATGAAATGAATCATGAATTGTATCATTAATCATGTATTGAATCATGAATTGAATCATGAATCATGAATCATGAATTGAATCATGAAATGAATCATGAATTGAATCATGAATCATGAATCGAATCATGAATCATGAATTGAATCAAGTATCAAAAATCATGAATCATAAATTGAATCATGAATTAAATAATTAATAATAAATTATGAATCGAATCATGAATCATGAATTAAATCATGGATCATGAATCATGAATTGAATCATGAATCATGAATCATGAATTGAATCATGAAATGAATCATGAATTGAATCATGAATCATGAATTGAATCATGAAATGAATCATGAATTGAATCATGAATCATGAATCGAATCATGAATCATGAATTGAATCATGTATCATAAATCATGAATCATAAATTAAATCATGAATTGAATTAATAATAAATTATGAATCGAATCATGAATCATGAATTAAATCATGAATCATGAATCATGAATTCAATCATGAAATTAATCATGAATCATGAATTCAATCATGAATCATGAATTCAATCATGAATCAAGAATCATGAATCGAATCATGAATCATGAATAATGAATCGAAACATGAATCATGAATTGAATGATGAATCATGAATTGAATCATAAATCATTAATCATGAATCGAATGATGAATCATTAATTGAATCATGAATCATGAATCATGAATCGAATCATGAATTGAATCATGAATCATGAAATGAATCATGAATTGAATCATGAATTGAATCATGAATCATGAATTGAATCATGAATCATGAATCGAATCATGAATCATGAATTGAATCATGAATCGAAACATGAATCATTAATTCAATCATGAATCATGAATTGAATCATGAATCATGAATCGAATCATAAATCATTAATCATGAATCGAATGATGAATCATGAATTGAATCATGAATCATGAAATGAATCATGAATTGAATCATGAATTGAATCATGAATCATGAATCAAATCATGAATCATGAATCATGAATTGAATCATGAATTGAATCATGAATCATGAATCATGAATCATAAATTAAATCATGAATTGAATCATGAATCATGAATTGAATCATGAATCATGAATCGAATCATGAATCATGAATTGAATCATGAATCATGAATCGAATCATGAATCATGAATCGAATCATGAATCATGAATTGAATCATGAATCATGAATCATGAATCGAATCATGAACTGAATCATGAATCATGAATCATGAAATGAATCATGAATCAAAACATTAATCATGAATTGAATCATTAATCATGAATCAAGAATCATGGATCGAATCATGTATCATGAATTAAATAATGAATCATGAATTGAATCATGAATTGAATCATAAATCATGAATCATGAATTAAATCATGAATCATGAATCGAATCATGAATCATGAATTAAATCATGAATCATGAATCGAATCATGAATCATGAATCGAATCATGAATCATGAATTGAATCATGAATCGAATCATGAACTGAATCATGAATCATGAATCATGAAATGAATCATGAATCATGAATTGAATAATTAATCAAGAATCATGGATCAAATCATGAATCATGAATCATGAAACATGAATCAAAAAATGAATCATGAATCATAAATCGATTCATGAATTGAATCATGAATCGAATCATGAATTAAATCATGAAACATGAATCATGAATTGAATCATGAATCATGAATTGAATCATGAATCATGAATTGAATCATGAATTAAATCATGAATCATGAATTGAATCATGAATCATGAATTGAATCATGAATCATGAATTGAATTTATGAATCATGAATCATGAATAATGAATCGGATCATGAATCATGAATTGAATCATGAATCATGAATTGAATCATGAATCATGAATCAAAACATTAATCATGAATTGAATCATGAATCATGAATTGAATCATAAATCATGAATTGAATCATGATTTGAATCATGAATCATTAATCATGAATCATGAAACATGAATCAAATAATGAATCATGAATCAAAAATCGATTCATGAATTGAATCATGAATCGAATCATGAATCATGAATTAAATCATGAATCATGAATTAAATCATGAATCATGAATTGAATCATGAATCATGAATTGAATCATGAATCATAAATTAAATCATGAATCGAATCATGAATTGAATCATGAATCATGAATTGAATCATGAATTGAATCATGAATTGAATCATAAATCATGAATAATGAATCGAATCATGAATCATGAATTGAATCATGAATCATGAATTGAATCATGAATCATGAATCATGAATTGAATCATGAATCAAAACATTAATCATGAATTGAATCATGAATCATGAAAGGAATTATAAATCATTAATCATGAATCGAATTATGAATCATGAATTGAATCATAAATCATGAATTGAATCAGGATTTGAATCATGAATCATTAATCATGAATCATGAAACATGAATCAAATAATGAATCATGAATCATAAATCGATTCATGAATTGAATCATGAATTGAATCATGAATTAAATCATGAAACATGAATCATGATTTGAATCATGAATCATGAATTGAATCATGAATCATGAATTGAATCATGAATTAAATCATGAATCATGAATCATGAATTGAATCATGAATCATGAATTGAATCATGAATCATGAATTGAATTTATGAATCATGAATAATAAATCAGATCATGAATCATGAATTGAATCATGAATCATGAATTGAATCATGAATCATGAATCAAAACATTAATCATGAATCGAATCATGAATCATGAATTGAATCATAAATCATGAATTGAATCATGATTTGAATCATGAATCATTAATCATGAATCATGAAACATGAATCAAATAATGAATCATGAATCAAAAATCAATTCATGAATTGAATCATGAATCGAATCATGAATCATGAATTAAATCATGAATCATGAATTAAATCATGAATCATGAATTGAATCATGAATCATGAATTGAATCATGAATTAAATCATGAATCATGAATCGAATCATGAATCATGAATTGAATCATGAATCATGAATTGAATCATGAATCATGAATCATGAATTGAATCATGAATCATAAATTAAATTATGAATCGAATCATGAATTGAATCATGAATCATGAATTAAATCATGAATTGAATCATAAATCATGAATCATGAATTGAATCATGAATCATGAATTGAATCATGAATCATGAATCATGAATTGAATCATGAATCCTGAATTGAATCATGAATCATGAATTTAATCATTAATCATGAATCATGAATTGAATCATGAATCATGTATCGAATCATAAATCATGAATTGAATCACGAATCATGAATTAAATCATGAATTCAATCTTGAATCATGAATCGAATCATGAAACATGAATCGAATTATGAACCATGAATCATGAATTGAATCATTAATCATGATTCAAGAATCATGAATCGAATCATGAATCATGAATCATGAATAATGAATCGAATCATGAATCATGAATTGAATCATGAATCATGAAATGAATCAGGAATCATGAAACGAATCATAAATCATTAATCATGAATTGAATCATGAATCATGAATTGAATCATGAATCCTGAATTGAAGCATAAATCATGATTTGAATCATGATTTGAATCATGAATCATTAATCATGAATCATGAATCATAAATCAATTCATGAATTGAATCATGAATCGAATCATAAATTAAATCATGAATCAAGAATCATGAATTGAATCATGAATCATGAATTGAATCATGAATCATGAATTGAATCATGAATCAAATCATGAATCATGAATTGAATCATGAATCATAAATCATGAATTGAATCATGAATCATGAATCGAATCATGAATCATGAATTAAATCATGAATCATTAATCAAATCATGATTCATGAATTGAATCATGAATCATGAATTGAATCATGAATTGAATCATGAATCATGAATCGAATCATGAATCATGAATAGAATCATGAATCATAAATCATGAATCGAATCATGAATCATGAATAATGATTTGAATCATGAATCATGAATAGAATCATGAATCATAAATCATGAATCGAATCATGAATCATGAATCATGAAATGAATCATGAATCATGAATCAAAACATTAATCATGAATTGAATCATGAATCATGAATTGAATCATGAATTGAATCATGAATCATGAATCAAATCATGAGTCATGAATTAAATCATGAATCATGAATCATTAATTGAATCATGAATCATGAATTGAATCATGAATCATGAATCAAATCATGAATAATGAATTAAATAATGAATAATGAATCATTAATTGAATCATGAATCATGAATCGAATCATGAATCATGAATCATGAATTGAATAATAAATCATGAATTGAATCATAAATCATGAATCATGAATTCAATCATGAATCATGAATCGAATCATGAATCATGAATCATGAATTGAATCATGAATCATGAATCGAATCAAGAATCATTAATAATGAATCATGCATTGAATCATGAATCATGAATTGCATCATGAATCATGAATTGAATCATGAATCATGAATTGAATCATGAATCATGAATCATGAATTGAATCATGAATCAAGAATTGAATCATGAATAATGAATCGAATCATGAATCATGAATTGAATCATGAATCGAATCATAAACTGAATCATGAATCATGAATCATGAAATGAATCATGAATCATGAAATAAATCATGAATAATGAATCATGAATCGAATCATGAAACATGAATTGAATCATGAATCATGAATCATGAATTGAATCATGAATCATGAATTGAATCATGAATCATGAATCGAATCATGAATCATGAATTGAATCATAAATCATGAAATGAATCATGAATCATGAATTAAATCATGAATCATGATTTGAATCATGAATCATGAATCATGAATCGAATCATGAATCATGAATCATGAATCGAATCATGAATCATGAATCGAATCATGAATCATGAACCAAATCATGAATCATGAACCGTGAATCATGAATTGAATCATGAATCATTAATTGAATCATGATTTATAAAATGAATCATGAATCATAAATCATGAATCATGAATCATAAATCATGAATCATGAATCGAATCATGAATCATTATTTATGAATCATGAATCAAATCATGAATCATTAATTGAATCATGAATCATGAATCGAATCATGAATCATAATTCATGAATTAAATCATGAATCATGAATCATGGATCGAATCATGAACCATAAATCGTAACATGAATCATGAATTGAATCATGAATCATGAATTGAATCGAATCATGAATCATGAATCCTGAATCATGAATTGAATCATGAATCATGAATTAAATCATGAATCATGAATTAAATCATGAATCATGAAATGAATCCTGAATTGAATCATGAATCATGAAATAAATCATGAATAATGAACCATGAATCGAATCATGAAACATGAATTGAATCATGAATCATGAACTGAATCATGAATCATGAATCATGAATTGAATCATGAATCATGAATTGAATCATGAATCGAATCATGAATCATGAATCATAAATTGAATCATGAATCATGAATTGAATCATGATTCACGAATCATGAATTGAATCATGAATCATGAATAGAATCATGAATTGAATAATGAATCATGAATCATGAAATGAATCATGAATTGAATCATGAATTAAATCATTAATCATGAATCATGAATTGAATCATGAATCATGAATTGAATCATGAATCATGAATCATGAATAGAATCATGAATCGAATCATGAATCATGAATCATAAATTGAATCATGAATCATGAATCATGAATCATGAATCATGAATCATATCATGAATCATGAATCAAATCATGAATCATGAATCAAATCATGAATCATGAATCATGAATTGAATCATGAATCATGAATTGAATCATGAATCATGAATCATGAATCGAATCATGAATCGAATCATGAATCATGAATCATAAATTGAATCAAGAATCATGAATCATGAATCATGAATCAAATCATGAATCATGAATCGAATCATGAATCATGGATCATGAATCAAATCATGAATTATGAATCGAATCATGAATCATGGATCGAAACATGAATCATGAACTGAATCATGAATCATGAATCATGAATTGAATCATGAATCATGAATTGAATCATGAATCGAATCATGAATCATGAATCATAAATTGAATCATGAATCATGAATTGAATCATGATTCATGAATCACGAATCATGAATTGAATCATGAATCATGAATAGAATCATGAATTGAATAATGAATCATGAATCATGAAATGAATCATGAATTGAATCATGAATTAAATCATTAATCATGAATCATGAATTGAATCATGAATCATGAATTGAATCATGAATCATGAATCATGAATAGAATCATGAATCGAATCATGAATCATGAATCATAAATTGAATCATGAATCATGAATCATGAATCATGAATCAAATCATGAATCATGAATCAAATCATGAATCATGAATCGAATCATGAATCATGAATCATGAATTGAATCATGAATCATGAATCATGAATAGAATCATGAATCGAATCATGAATCATGAATCATAAATTGAATCAAGAATCATGAATCATGAATCATGAATCAAATCATGAATCATGAATCGAATCATGAATCATGGATCATGAATCAAATCATGAATTATGAATCGAATCATAATTCATGGATCGAAACATGAATCATGAATTGAATCATGAATCTTTAATCGTGAATCATGAATTGAATCATGAATTGAATCATGAATCATAAATTGAATCATGATTTGAATCATGAATTGAATCATGATTTGAATCATAAATCATGAATCATGAAATGAATCATGAATTGAATCATGAATCATGAATCATGAATCGAATCATGAATCATGATTTATGAATCATGAATCATGATTTATGAATCATGAATCGAATCATAAATCATGAATCATAAATCATGAATCATGAATCATAATTCATGAATTGAATCATGATTCATGAATTGAATCATGAATCATGAATCATGAATCGAATCATGAATCATGAATCGAATCATGAATAATAAATCGAAACATGAATCATGAATTGAATCATAAATCATGAATTGAATCATAAATCGAATCATGAATCATGAATCGTGAATCATGAATTGAATCATGAATCATGAATTGAATCATGAATCATGAATCATGAAATGAATCATAATTCATGAATCATGAATTGAATCATAAATCATGAATCATGAATTGAATCATGAATCATGAATTGAATCATAAATCATGAATTAAATCATGAATCATGAATCATGAATCATGAATTGAATAATGAATCATAAATTATGAATTGAATCATGAATCATGAATTGAATCATGAATCATGAATCGAATCATGAATCATGAATCATGAATCAAATCTTGAATCATGAATCATGAATCGAATCATGAATCATGAATTGAATCATGAATCATGAATCGAAACATGAATCATGAATCGAATCATGAATCATTAATCGTGAATCATGAATTGAATCATGAAAAATGAATTGAACCATGAATCATGAATCATGAATCAAATCATTAATCATGAATCATGAATCATGAATCATGAATCAAATCATGAATCATGAATCGAATCATGAAACATAAATCATGAAATGAATCATGAATCATGAAATAAATCATGAATTAATGATTCATGAAATGAATCATGAATCATGAATCGAATCACAAATCATGAATCATGAATCATGAATCATAAATTGAATCATGAATTGAATCATGAATCATGAATCGAATCATGAATTGAATCATGAAATAAATCATGAATTGAATCATAAATTGAATCATGAAATGAATCATGAATTGAATCATGAATCATAATTCGAATCATGAATCGAATCATGAATCATTATTTGAATCATGAATGATGAATCATGAATCGAATCATGAATCATGAATTGAATCATGAATCATAAATCATGAATCATGAATCATAAATCATGGATCATGAATCATAAATCATGAATCATGATTTAAATCAAGAATGATGAATCATGAATCGAATCATGAATCATGAATTGAATCATGAATCATAAATCATGAATCATGAATCATAAATCATGGATCATGAATCTTAAATCATGACTCATGAATTACATCATGATTTGTGAATAGAATCATGAATTGAATCATGAATCATGAATCATGAATTGAATCATGAATCATCAATTAAATCATAAATCATGAATTGAATCATGAATCATGAATCATGAATTGAATCATGAATCATGAATTGAATCATAAATCATGAATTGAATCATGAATCATGAATCATGAATTGAATCATGAATCATGAATTGAATCATAAATCATGAATCAAATTTCAAATGATGAATCATAAATCGAATCATGAATTGAATCATGAATCATGAATCGAATCATGAATCATGAATTGAATCATGAATCATGAATTGAATCATGAATCATGAATCGAATCATGAATCATAATTCATGAATTGAACCATGAATCATGAATTGATTAATGAATCATGAATTGAATCATGAATTATGAATTATGAATTAAATCATGAATCATGAAATGAATCATGAATTGAATCATGAATTGAATCATGAATTGAATCATGAATCATGAATTATGAATCATGAATTGAATCATGAATCATGAATTGAATCATAAATCATGAAATGAATCATGAATTGAATCATGAATCACAAATTGAATCATGAATCATGAATCGAATCATTAACTATGAATCATGAAGCATGAATCGAATAATGAATCATGGATCATGAATTTAATCATGAATCATGAATTGAATCATGAATAATGAAATGAATCATGAATTGAATCATGAATCATGAATCATGAATCATGAATCGAATCATGAAACATGAATTGAATCATGAATCATGAATCATGAATTGAATCATGAATCATGAATCATGAATTGAATCATAAATCATGAAATGAATCATGAATCATGAATTGAATCATGAATCATGAATTGAATTATGAATCATGATTCATGAATCGAATCATGAATCATGAATCGAATCATAAATCATGAATTGAATCATGAATCATGAATCATGAATCGAATCATAATTCATGAATCATGAATTGAATCATGAATTGAATTATGAATCATGAATCATGAATCGAATCATGAATCATGAATCGAATCATAAATCATGAATTGAATCATGAATCATGAATCGAAACATGAATCATGAATCGAATCATGAATCATTAATCGTGAATCATGAATCGAATCATGAAAAATGAATTGAACCATGAATCATGAATCATGAATCAAATCATTAATCATGAATCATGAATCATGAATCATGAATCAAATCATGAATCATGAATCGAATCATGAAACATAAATCATGAAATGAATCATGAATCATGAAATAAATCATGAATTAATGATTCATGAAATGAATCATGAATCATGAATCGAATCACAAATCATGAATCATGAATCATGAATCATAAATTGAATCATGAATTGAATCATGAATCATGAATCGAATCATGAATTGAATCATGAAATAAATCATGAATTGAATCATAAATTGAATCATGAAATGAATCATGAATTGAATCATGAATCATAATTCGAATCATGAATCGAATCATGAATCATTATTTGAATCATGAATGATGAATCATGAATCGAATCATGAATCATGAATTGAATCATGAATCATAAATCATGAATCATGAATCATAAATCATGGATCATGAATCATAAATCATGAATCATGATTTAAATCAAGAATGATGAATCATGAATCGAATCATGAATCATGAATTGAATCATGAATCATAAATCATGAATCATGAATCATAAATCATGGATCATGAATCTTAAATCATGACTCATGAATTACATCATGATTTGTGAATAGAATCATGAATTGAATCATGAATCATGAATCATGAATTGAATCATGAATCATCAATTAAATCATAAATCATGAATTGAATCATGAATCATGAATCATGAATTGAATCATGAATCATGAATTGAATCATAAATCATGAATTGAATCATGAATCATGAATCATGAATTGAATCATGAATCATGAATTGAATCATAAATCATGAATCAAATTTCAAATGATGAATCATAAATCGAATCATGAATTGAATCATGAATCATGAATCGAATCATGAATCATGAATTGAATCATGAATCATGAATTGAATCATGAATCATGAATCGAATCATGAATCATAATTCATGAATTGAACCATGAATCATGAATTGATTAATGAATCATGAATTGAATCATGAATTATGAATTATGAATTAAATCATGAATCATGAAATGAATCATGAATTGAATCATGAATTGAATCATGAATTGAATCATGAATCATGAATTATGAATCATGAATTGAATCATGAATCATGAATTGAATCATAAATCATGAAATGAATCATGAATTGAATCATGAATCACGAATTGAATCATGAATCATGAATCGAATCATTAACTATGAATCATGAAGCATGAATCGAATAATGAATCATGGATCATGAATTTAATCATGAATCATGAATTGAATCATGAATAATGAAATGAATCATGAATTGAATCATGAATCATGAATCATGAATCATGAATCGAATCATGAAACATGAATTGAATCATGAATCATGAATCATGAATTGAATCATGAATCATGAATCATGAATTGAATCATAAATCATGAAATGAATCATGAATCATGATTGAATCATGAATCATGAATTGAATTATGAATCATGATTCATGAATCGAATCATGAATCATGAATCGAATCATAAATCATGAATTGAATCATGAATCATGAATCATGAATCGAATCATAATTCATGAATCATGAATTGAATCATGAATTGAATTATGAATCATGAATCATGAATCGAATCATGAATCATGAATCGAATCATAAATCATGAATTGAATCATGAATCATGAATCGAAACATGAATCATGAATCGAATCATGAATCATTAATCGTGAATCATGAATCGAATCATGAAAAATGAATTGAACCATGAATCATGAATCATGAATCAAATCATTAATCATGAATCATGAATCATGAATCATGAATCAAATCATGAATCATGAATCGAATCATGAAACATAAATCATGAAATGAATCATGAATCATGAAATAAATCATGAATTAATGATTCATGAAATGAATCATGAATCATGAATCGAATCACAAATCATGAATCATGAATCATGAATCATAAATTGAATCATGAATTGAATCATGAATCATGAATCGAATCATGAATTGAATCATGAAATAAATCATGAATTGAATCATAAATTGAATCATGAAATGAATCATGAATTGAATCATGAATCATAATTCGAATCATGAATCGAATCATGAATCATTATTTGAATCATGAATGATGAATCATGAATCGAATCATGAATCATGAATTGAATCATGAATCATAAATCATGAATCATGAATCATAAATCATGGATCATGAATCATAAATCATGAATCATGATTTAAATCAAGAATGATGAATCATGAATCGAATCATGAATCATGAATTGAATCATGAATCATAAATCATGAATCATGAATCATAAATCATGGATCATGAATCTTAAATCATGACTCATGAATTACATCATGATTTGTGAATAGAATCATGAATTGAATCATGAATCATGAATCATGAATTGAATCATGAATCATCAATTAAATCATAAATCATGAATTGAATCATGAATCATGAATCATGAATTGAATCATGAATCATGAATTGAATCATAAATCATGAATTGAATCATGAATCATGAATCATGAATTGAATCATGAATCATGAATTGAATCATAAATCATGAATCAAATTTCAAATGATGAATCATAAATCGAATCATGAATTGAATCATGAATCATGAATCGAATCATGAATCATGAATTGAATCATGAATCATGAATTGAATCATGAATCATGAATCGAATCATGAATCATAATTCATGAATTGAACCATGAATCATGAATTGATTAATGAATCATGAATTGAATCATGAATTATGAATTATGAATTAAATCATGAATCATGAAATGAATCATGAATTGAATCATGAATTGAATCATGAATTGAATCATGAATCATGAATCATGAATCATGAATTGAATCATGAATCATGAATTGAATCATAAATCATGAAATGAATCATGAATTGAATCATGAATCACGAATTGAATCATGAATCATGAATCGAATCATTAACTATGAATCATGAAGCATGAATCGAATAATGAATCATGGATCATGAATTTAATCATGAATCATGAATTGAATCATGAATAATGAAATGAATCATGAATTGAATCATGAATCATGAATCATGAATCATGAATCGAATCATGAAACATGAATTGAATCATGAATCATGAATCATGAATTGAATCATGAATCATGAATCATGAATTGAATCATAAATCATGAAATGAATCATGAATCATGAATTGAATCATGAATCATGAATTGAATTATGA
>NW_027446536.1:0-53808 GCF_038048845.1 Mixophyes fleayi | reverse complement strand
TATTCATGATTCATGATTCAATTCATGATTCATTATTCAATTCATAATTCATTTAATGAATCATGAATCATGATTCAATTCATGATTCATGATACATGATTCAATTCATGATTCATTTCATGATTCATGATTCATGATTCAATTCATGATTCATGATTCAATTCATTATTCATTTAATGATTCATGATTTATGATTCAATTCATGATTTATGATTTGATTCATGATTCATGATTCGATTCATTATTCATGATTCCATTAGTGAATCATGATTCGATTCATGAATCATGATTCGATTAATGAATCATGATTCGATTCATGATTCATGATTAATGAATCATGATTTGATTCATGAATCATGATTCGATTCATGATTCATGATTCATGAATCATGATTCGATTTATAAATCATGATTCGATTCATGATTCATAATTCATGAATCATGATTAGATTCATGAATCATGATTCGATTAATAAATCATGATTCGATTCATGATTCATGATTCATTATTCATGATTCAATTCATGGTTCATGATTCATGAGTCATGATTTAATTCATGAATCATGATTCGATTCATGATTCATTATTCATGAATCATGATTCAATTCATGAATCATGATTCGATTCATGATTCATGATTTATGATTCATGATTCAATTCATGAATCATGATTTGATTCATGATTCATGATTCATGATTCAATTCATGATTCATGATTCAATTCATGATTCATTTCATGATTCATGATTCATGATACATGATTCAATTCATGATTCATTTCATGATTCATGATTCATGATCCGATTCATGAATCATGATTCGATTCATGATTCATGATTCATGAATCATGATTCAATTCATGAATCATGATTCGAATTATGATTCATGATTCATGAATCATGATTCAATTCATGATTCATGATTCATGAATCATGATTCGATTCATGATTCATGAATCATGAATCATGATTCAATTCATGATTCATGATACATGATTCAATTCATGATTCATATCATGAATTATGATTCATGATTCAATTCATGATTCATTATTCAATTCATAATTCATTTAATGATTCATGATTTATGATTTAATTCATGATTTATGATTCGTGAATCGAATCATGATTCATGAATCATGAATCATGAATCGAATCATGATTCATGAATCATGAATCAAGATTCGATTCATGATTTATGATTCATGAATCATGATTCGATTCATGAATCATAAATCATGATTCGATTCATGAATCATGATTCGATTAGTGAATCATGATTCGATTCATGAATCATGATTCGATTAATGAATCATGATTTGATTCATGATTCATGATTAATGAATCATGACTCGATTCATGATTCATGATTAATGAATCATGATTTGATTCATGAATCATGATTCGATTCATGATTCATGAATCATGATTCGATTAATAAATCATGATTCGATTCATGATTCATGATTCATTATTCATGATTCAATTCATGGTTCATGATTCATGAGTCATGATTTAATTCATGAATCATGATTCGATTCATGATTCATTATTCATGAATCATGATTCAATTCATGAATCATGATTCGATTCATGATTCATGATTTATGATTCATGATTCAATTCATGAATCATGATTTGATTCATGATTCATGATTCATGATTTATGATTCATGATTCAATTCATGATTCATGATTCAATTCATGATTCATTTCATGATTCATGATTCATGATACATGATTCAATTCATGATTCATTTCATGATTCATGATTCATGATCCGATTCATGAATCATGATTCGATTCATGATTCATGATTCATGAATCATGATTCAATTCATGAATCATGATTCGAATTATGATTCATGATTCATGAATCATGATTCAATTCATGATTCATGATTCATGAATCATGATTCGATTCATGATTCATGAATCATGAATCATGATTCAATTCATGATTCATGATACATGATTCAATTCATGATTCATATCATGATTTATGATTTATGATTCAATTCATGATTCATTATTCAATTCATAATTCATTTAATGATTCATGATTTATGATTCAATTCATGATTTATGATTCGTGAATCGAATCATGATTCATGAATCATGAATCATGATTCGAATCATGATTCATGAATCATGAATCAAGATTCAATTCATGATTTATGATTCATGAATCATGATTCGATTCATGAATCATAAATCATGATTCGATTCATGAATCATGATTCGATTAGTGAATCATGATTCGATTCATGAATCATGATTCGATTAATGAATCATGATTTGATTCATGATTCATGATTAATGAATCATGACTCGATTCATGATTCATGATTAATGAATCATGATTTGATTCATGAATCATGATTCGATTCATGATTCATGAATCATGATTCGATTCATAAATCATGATTCGATTCATAATTCATAATTCATGAATCATGATTCGATTAATAAATCATGATTGATTCATGATTCATTATAAATGATTCAATTCATGGTTCATGATTCATGAGTCATGATTCAATTCATGAATCATGATTCGAATTATGATTCATTATTCATGAATCATGATTCAATTCATGAATCATGATTCGAATCATGATTCATGATTTATGATTCATGATTCAATTCATGATTCATGATTTATGATTCATGATTCAATTCATGATTCATGATTCAATTCATGATTTATTTCATGAATCATGATTCAATTCATGAATCATGATTCGATTCATGATTCATGATTCAAGATTTATGATTCATGATTCAATTCATGATTCATGATTCAATTCATGATTCATTTCATGATTCATGATTCATGATACATGATTCAATTCATGATTCATTTCAGGATTCATGATTCATGAATCAATTCATGATTTATGATTCAATTCATGATTCATTTAATGATTCATGATTCATGATTCAATTCATGATTTATGATTCGATTCATGATTAATGATTTATGAATCATGATTCGATTCATGAATCATGATTCATGAATCATGAATCATGATTCATGAATCATGATTCAATTCATGATTAATGATTCATGAATCATGATTCGATTCATGAATCATGATTCATGAATCATGAATCATGATTCATGAATCATGATTCAATTCATGATTAATGATTCATGAATCATGATTCATGAATCATGAATCATGATTCATGAATCATGATTCAATTCATGATTAATGATTCATGAATCATGATTCGATTCATAAATCATGATTCGATTCATGATTCATGATTCATTCATGAATCATGATTCAATTCATGATTCATGATTCATGAATCATGAATCATGAATCATGATTCAATTCATGATTCATGATACATGATTCAATTCATGATTCATTTCATGATTCATGATTCATGATTCATGATTCAATTCATGATTCATGATTCAATTCATGATTCATTTAATGATTCATGATTTATGATTCAATTCATGATTTATGATTCGATTCATGATTCATGATTCATGATTCGATTCATGATTCATGATTCATGAATCATGATTCGATTCATGATTCATGATTCATGAATCATGATTCGATTCATGAATCATGAATCATGAGTCGATTCATGAATCATGATTCCATTAGTGAATCATGATTCGATTCATAAATCATGATTCGATTAATGAATCATGATTCGATTCATGATTCATGATTAATGAATCATGATTTGATTCATGAATCATGATTCGATTCATGATTCATGATTCATGAATCATGATTCGATTCATAAATCATGATTCGATTCATGATTCATAATTCATGAATCATGATTCGATTCATGAATCATGATTCGATTAATAAATCATGATTCGATTCATGAATCATGTTTCGATTAATAAATCATGATTCGATTCATAAATCATGATTCGAATTATGATTCATGATTCATGATTCATGAATCATGATTCAATTCATGATTCATGATTCATGAATCATGATTCGATTCATGATTCATGATTCATGAATCATGATTCGATTCATGATTCATGAATCATGAATCATGATTCAATTCATGATTCATGATACATGATTCAATTCATGATTCATTTCATGATTCATGATTCATGATTCAATTCATGATTCATGATTCAATTCATGATTCATTTAATGATTCATGATTTATGATTCAATTCATGATTTATGATTCGATTCATGATTCATGATTCATGATTCGATTCATTATTCATGATTCCAATAGTGAATCATGATTCGATTCATGAATCATGATTCGATTAATGAATCATGATTCGATTCATGATTCATGATTAATGAATCATGATTTGATTCATGAATCATGATTCGATTCATGATTCATGATTCATGAATCATGATTCGATTCATAAATCATGATTCGATTCATGATTCATAATTCATGAATCATGATTCGATTCATGAATCATGATTCGATTAATAAATCATGATTCGATTCATGATTCATGATTCATTATTCATGATTCAATTCATGGTTCATGATTCATGAGTCATGATTTAATTCATGAATCATGATTCGATTCATGATTCATTATTCATGAATCATGATTCAATTCATGAATCATGATTCGATTCATGATTCATGATTTATGATTCATGATTCAATTCATGAATCATGATTTGATTCATGATTAATGATTCATGATTTATGATTCATGATTCAATTCATGATTCATGATTCAATTCATGATTCATTTCATGATTCATGATTCATGATACATGATTCAATTCATGATTCATTTCATGATTCATGATTCATGATCTGATTCATGAATCATGATTCGATTCATGATTCATGATTCATGAATCATGATTTTCATGAATCATGATTCGAATTATGATTCATGATTCATGAATCATGATTCAATTCATGAATCATGATTCAGAATTATGATTCATGATTCATGAATCATGATTCAATTCATGATTCATGATTCATGAATCATGATTCGATTCATGATTCATGAATCATGAATCATGATTCAATTCATATGATTCATGATACATGATTCAATTCATGATTCATATCATGATTTATGATTCATGATTCATGATTCATGATTCAATTCATGATTCATTATTCAATTCATAATTCATTTAATGAATCATGAATCATGATTCAATTCATGATTCATGATACATGATTCAATTCATGATTCATTTCATGATTCATGATTCATGATTCAATTCATGATTCATGATTCAATTCATTATTCATTTAATGATTCATGATTTATGATTCAATTCATGATTTATGATTTGATTCATGATTCATGATTCATGATTCGATTCATTATTCATGATTCCATTAGTGAATCATGATTCGATTCATGAATCATGATTCGATTAATGAATCATGATTCGATTCATGATTCATGATTAATGAATCATGATTTGATTCATGAATCATGATTCGATTCATGATTCATGATTCATGAATCATGATTCGATTCATAAATCATGATTCGATTCATGATTCATAATTCATGAATCATGATTAGATTCATGAATCATGATTCGATTAATAAATCATGATTCGATTCATGATTCATGATTCATTATTCATGATTCAATTCATGGTTCATGATTCATGAGTCATGATTTAATTCATGAATCATGATTCGATTCATGATTCATTATTCATGAATCATGATTCAATTCATGAATCATGATTCGATTCATGATTCATGATTTATGATTCATGATTCAATTCATGAATCATGATTGGATTCATGATTCATGATTCATGATTCAATTCATGATTCATGATTCAATTCATGATTCATTTCATGATTCATGATTCATGATACATGATTCAATTCATGATTCATTTCATGATTCATGATTCATGATCCGATTCATGAATCATGATTCGATTCATGATTCATGATTCATGAATCATGATTCAATTCATGAATCATGATTCGAATTATGATTCATGATTCATGAATCATGATTCAATTCATGATTCATGATTCATGAATCATGATTCGATTCATGATTCATGAATCATGAATCATGATTCAATTCATGATTCATGATACATGATTCAATTCATGATTCATATCATGAATTATGATTCATGATTCAATTCATGATTCATTATTCAATTCATAATTCATTTAATGATTCATGATTTATGATTTAATTCATGATTTATGATTCGTGAATCGAATCATGATTCATGAATCATGAATCATGAATCGAATCATGATTCATGAATCATGAATCAAGATTCGATTCATGATTTATGATTCATGAATCATGATTCGATTCATGAATCATAAATCATGATTCGATTCATGAATCATGATTCGATTAGTGAATCATGATTCGATTCATGAATCATGATTCGATTAATGAATCATGATTTGATTCATGATTCATGATTAATGAATCATGACTCGATTCATGATTCATGATTAATGAATCATGATTTGATTCATGAATCATGATTCGATTCATGATTCATGAATCATGATTCGATTAATAAATCATGATTCGATTCATGATTCATGATTCATTATTCATGATTCAATTCATGGTTCATGATTCATGAGTCATGATTTAATTCATGAATCATGATTCGATTCATGATTCATTATTCATGAATCATGATTCAATTCATGAATCATGATTCGATTCATGATTCATGATTTATGATTCATGATTCAATTCATGAATCATGATTTGATTCATGATTCATGATTCATGATTTATGATTCATGATTCAATTCATGATTCATGATTCAATTCATGATTCATTTCATGATTCATGATTCATGATACATGATTCAATTCATGATTCATTTCATGATTCATGATTCATGATCCGATTCATGAATCATGATTCGATTCATGATTCATGATTCATGAATCATGATTCAATTCATGAATCATGATTCGAATTATGATTCATGATTCATGAATCATGATTCAATTCATGATTCATGATTCATGAATCATGATTCGATTCATGATTCATGAATCATGAATCATGATTCAATTCATGATTCATGATACATGATTCAATTCATGATTCATATCATGATTTATGATTTATGATTCAATTCATGATTCATTATTCAATTCATAATTCATTTAATGATTCATGATTTATGATTCAATTCATGATTTATGATTCGTGAATCGAATCATGATTCATGAATCATGAATCATGATTTGAATCATGATTCATGAATCATGAATCAAGATTCGATTCATGATTTATGATTCATGAATCATGATTCGATTCATGATTCATGATTCATGAATCATGATTCAATTCATGAATCATGATTCGAATTATGATTCATGATTCATGAATCATGATTCAATTCATGATTCATGATTCATGAATCATGATTCGATTCATGATTCATGAATCATGAATCATGATTCAATTCATGATTCATGATACATGATTCAATTCATGATTCATATCATGAATTATGATTCATGATTCAATTCATGATTCATTATTCAATTCATAATTCATTTAATGATTCATGATTTATGATTTAATTCATGATTTATGATTCGTGAATCGAATCATGATTCATGAATCATGAATCATGAATCGAATCATGATTCATGAATCATGAATCAAGATTCGATTCATGATTTATGATTCATGAATCATGATTCGATTCATGAATCATAAATCATGATTCGATTCATGAATCATGATTCGATTAGTGAATCATGATTCGATTCATGAATCATGATTCGATTAATGAATCATGATTTGATTCATGATTCATGATTAATGAATCATGACTCGATTCATGATTCATGATTAATGAATCATGATTTGATTCATGAATCATGATTCGATTCATGATTCATGAATCATGATTCGATTAATAAATCATGATTCGATTCATGATTCATGATTCATTATTCATGATTCAATTCATGGTTCATGATTCATGAGTCATGATTTAATTCATGAATCATGATTCGATTCATGATTCATTATTCATGAATCATGATTCAATTCATGAATCATAATTCGATTCATGATTCATGATTTATGATTCATGATTCAATTCATGAATCATGATTTGATTCATGATTCATGATTCATGATTTATGATTCATGATTCAATTCATGATTCATGATTCAATTCATGATTCATTTCATGATTCATGATTCATGATACATGATTCAATTCATGATTCATTTCATGATTCATGATTCATGATCCGATTCATGAATCATGATTCGATTCATGATTCATGATTCATGAATCATGATTCAATTCATGAATCATGATTCGAATTATGATTCATGATTCATGAATCATGATTCAATTCATGATTCATGATTCATGAATCATGATTCGATTCATGATTCATGAATCATGAATCATGATTCAATTCATGATTCATGATACATGATTCAATTCATGATTCATATCATGATTTATGATTTATGATTCAATTCATGATTCATTATTCAATTCATAATTCATTTAATGATTCATGATTTATGATTCAATTCATGATTTATGATTCGTGAATCGAATCATGATTCATGAATCATGAATCATGATTTGAATCATGATTCATGAATCATGAATCAAGATTCGATTCATGATTTATGATTCATGAATCATGATTCGATTCATGAATCATAAATCATGATTCGATTCATGAATCATGATTCGATTAGTGAATCATGATTCGATTCATGAATCATGATTCGATTAATGAATCATGATTTGATTCATGATTCATGATTAATGAATCATGACTCGATTCATGATTCATGATTTATGAATCATGATTTGATTCATGAATCATGATTCGATTCATGATTCATGAATCATGATTCGATTCATAAATCATGATTCGATTCATAATTCATAATTCATGAATCATGATTCGATTAATAAATCATGATTTGATTCATGATTCATTATAAATGATTCAATTCATGGTTCATGATTCATGAGTCATGATTCAATTCATGAATCATGATTCGATTCATGATTCATTATTCATGAATCATGATTCAATTCATGAATCATGATTCGAATCATGATTCATGATTTATGATTCATGATTCAATTCATGATTCATGATTTATGATTCATGATTCAATTCATGATTCATGATTCAATTCATGATTTATTTCATGAATCATGATTCAATTCATGAATCATGATTCGATTCATGATTCATGATTCAAGATTTATGATTCATGATTCAATTCATGATTCATGATTCAATTCATGATTCATTTCATGATTCATGATTCATTTAATGATTCAATTCATGATTCATTTCAGGATTCATGATTCATGAATCAATTCATGATTTATGATTCAATTCATGATTCATTTAATGATTCATGATTCATGATTCAATTCATGATTTATGATTCGATTCATGATTAATGATTTATGAATCATGATTCGATTCATGAATCATGATTCAATTCATGAATCATGATTCGATTCATGAATCATGTTTCGATTCATGATTAATGAATCATGAATCATGATTCAATTCATGATTCATGATACATGATTCAATTCATGATTCATATCATGATTCATGATTCATGATTCAATTCATGATTCATTATTCAATTCCTGATTCATTTAATGATTCATGATTTATGATTCAATTCATGATTTATGATTCGATTCATGATTCATGATTCATGATTCATGATTCATGAATCATGATTCGATTCATAAATCATAAATCATGATTTGATTCATGAATCATGATTCGATTAGTGAATCATGATTCGATTCATGAATCATGATTCGATTAATGAATCATGATTCGATTCATGATTCATGATTAATGAATCATGATTCGATTCATGATTCATGATTAATGAATCATGATTTGATTCATGAATCATGATTCAATTTATGATTCATGAATCATGATTCGATTCATAAATCATGATTCGATTCATGATTCATAATTCATGAATCATGATTCGATTAATGAATCATGATTCGATTCATGATTCATGATTAATGAATCATGATTCGATTCATGAATCATGATTCGATTCATGATTCATGATTCATGAATCATGATTAAATTCATGATTCATGATTCAATTCATAATTCATTTAATAATTCATGATTTATGATTCAATTCATGATTTATGATTCGATTCATGATTCATGATTCATGAATCATGATTCAATTCATGATTCATGATGCATGAATCATGATTAGATTCATGATTCATGATTCATGAATCATGATTAGATTCATGAATCAAGATTCGATTCATGATTCATGATTCATGAATCATGATTAGATTCATGAATCAAGATTCGATTCATGATTCATGATTCATGAATCATGATTCGATTCATGAATCTTGATTTGATTCATGATTCATGATTCATTAATCATGATTCGATTCATGATTCATGATTCGATTCATGATTCGATTCATGATTCATGATTAATGAATCATGATTCAATTCATGATTCAAGATTCATGATTCGATTCATGATTCATGATTCATGATTAAATTCATGATTCATGAGTCATGATTCAATTCATGAATCATGATTTGATTCATGATTCATGATTCATGAATCATGATTCGATTCATGATTCATGATTCGATTCATGATTCGATTCATGAATCATGATTCGATTCATGAATCATGATTCGATTCATGATTCATGATTCGATTCATGATTCGATTCATGAATCATGATTCGATTCATGATTCATTATTCATTAAGCATGATTCAATTCATGATTCATGATTCATGATTTATGAATCATGATTCAATTCATGATTCATTTCATGATTCATGATTCATGATTCGATTCATGATTTATGATTCATGAATCATGATTCGATTCATGATTCATGATTCATGAATCATGATTCGATTCATGATTAATGATTCATGAATCATGATTCGATTCATAAATCATGATTCGATTCATGATTCATGATTCATGAATTATGATTCAATTCATGAATCATGATTCGAATTATGATTCATGATTCATGAATCATGATTCGATTCATGATTCATGATTCATGAATCATGATTCAATTCATGATTCATGATTCATGAATCATGATTCGATTCATGATTCATTTCATGATTCATGATTCATGATTCATGATTCAATTCATGATTCCTGAATCAATTCATGATTTATTTAATGATTCATGATTTATGATTCAATTCATGATTTATGATTCGATTCATGATTCATGATTCATGATTTCGATTCATGATTCATGATTCATGAATCATGATTCGATTCATGAATCATGATTCGATTAATGAATCATGATTCGATTCATGATTCATGATTAATGAATCATGATTTGATTCATGAATCATGATTCGATTCATGATTCATGATTCATGAATCATGATTCGATTCATAAATCATGATTCGATTCATGATTCATAATTCATGAATCATGATTAGATTCATGAATCATGATTCGATTAATAAATCATGATTCGATTCATGAGTCATGATTCATGAATCATGATTCAATTCATGGTTCATGATTCATGAGTCATGATTTAATTCATGAATCATGATTCGATTCATGATTCATTATTCATGAATCATGATTCAATTCATGAATCATGATTCGATTCATGATTCATGATTTATGATTCATGATTCAATTCATGAATCATGATTTGATTCATGATTCATGATTCATGATTCAATTCATGATTCATGATTCAATTCATGATTCATTTCATGATTCATGATTCATGATACATGATTCAATTCATGATTCATTTCATGATTCATGATTCATGATCCGATTCATGAATCATGATTCGATTCATGATTCATGATTCATGAATCATGATTCAATTCATGAATCATGATTCGAATTATGATTCATGATTCATGAATCATGATTCAATTCATGATTCATGATTCATGAATCATGATTCGATTCATGATTCATGAATCATGAATCATGATTCAATTCATGATTCATGATACATGATTCAATTCATGATTCATATCATGATTTATGATTCATGATTCAATTCATGATTCATTATTCAATTCATAATTCATTTAATGATTCATGATTTATGATTTAATTCATGATTTATGATTCGTGAATCGAATCATGATTCATGAATCATGAATCATGAATCGAATCATGATTCATGAATCATGAATCAAGATTCGATTCATGATTTATGATTCATGAATCATGATTCGATTCATGAATCATAAATCATGATTCGATTCATGAATCATGATTCGATTAGTGAATCATGATTCGATTCATGAATCATGATTCGATTAATGAATCATGATTTGATTCATGATTCATGATTAATGAATCATGACTCGATTCATGATTCATGATTAATGAATCATGATTTGATTCATGAATCATGATTCGATTCATGATTCATGAATCATGATTCGATTAATAAATCATGATTCGATTCATGATTCATGATTCATTATTCATGATTCAATTCATGGTTCATGATTCATGAGTCATGATTTAATTCATAAATCATGATTCGATTCATGATTCATTATTCATGAATCATGATTCAATTCATGAATCATGATTCAATTCATGATTCATGATTTATGATTCATGATTCAATTCATGAATCATGATTTGATTCATGATTCATGATTCATGATTTATGATTCATGATTCAATTCATGATTCATGATTCAATTCATGATTCATTTCATGATTCATGATTCATGATACATGATTCAATTCATGATTCATTTCATGATTCATGATTCATGATCCGATTCATGAATCATGATTCGATTCATGATTCATGATTCATGAATCATGATTCAATTCATGAATCATGATTCGAATTATGATTCATGATTCATGAATCATGATTCAATTCATGATTCATGATTCATGAATCATGATTCGATTCATGATTCATGAATCATGAATCATGATTCAATTCATGATTCATGATACATGATTCAATTCATGATTCATATCATGATTTATGATTCATGATTCAATTCATGATTCATTATTCAATTCATAATTCATTTAATGATTCATGATTTATGATTCAATTCATGATTTATGATTCGTGAATCGAATCATGATTCATGAATCATGAATCATGAATCGAATCATGATTCATGAATCATGAATCAAGATTCGATTCATGATTTATGATTCATGAATCATGATTCGATTCATGAATCATGATTCGATTCATGAATCATGATTCGATTAATGAATCATGATTTGATTCATGATTCATGATTAATGAATCATGACTCGATTCATGATTCATGATTAATGAATCATGATTTGATTCATGAATCATGATTCGATTCATGATTCATGAATCATGATTCGATTCATAAATCATGATTCGATTCATAATTCATAATTCATGAATCATGATTCGATTAATAAATCATGATTTGATTCATGATTCATTATAAATGATTCAATTCATGGTTCATGATTCATGAGTCATGATTCAATTCATGAATCATGATTCGAATTATGATTCATTATTCATGAATCATGATTCAATTCATGAATCATGATTCGAATCATGATTCATGATTTATGATTCATGATTCAATTCATGATTCATGATTTATGATTCATGATTCAATTCATGATTCATGATTCAATTCATGATTTATTTCATGAATCATGATTCAATTCATGAATCATGATTCGATTCATGATTCATGATTCAAGATTTATGATTCATGATTCAATTCATGATTCATGATTCAATTCATGATTCATTTCATGATTCATGATTCATGATACATGATTCAATTCATGATTCATTTCAGGATTCATGATTCATGAATCAATTCATGATTTATGATTCAATTCATGATTCATTTAATGATTCATGATTCATGATTCAATTCATGATTTATGATTCGATTCATGATTAATGATTTATGAATCATGATTCGATTCATGAATCATGATTCAATTCATGAATCATGATTCGATTCATGAATCATGTTTCGATTCATGATTAATGATTCATGAATCATGATTCGATTCATGAATCATGATTCATGAATCATGAATCATGATTCATGAATCATGATTCAATTCATGAATCATGATTCAAATTATGATTCATGATTCATGAATCATGATTCAATTCATGATTCATGATTCATGAATCATGATTCAATTCATGATTCATGAATCATGAATCATGATTCAATTCATGATTCATGATACATGATTCAATTCATGATTCATATCATGATTCATGATTCATGATTCAATTCATGATTCATTATTCAATTCCTGATTCATTTAATGATTCATGATTTATGATTCAATTCATGATTTATGATTCGATTCATGATTCATGATTCATGATTCATGAATCATGATTCGATTCATAAATCATAAATCATGATTTGATTCATGAATCATGATTCGATTAGTGAATCATGATTCGATTCATGAATCATGATTCGATTAATGAATCATGATTCGATTCATGATTCATGATTAATGAATCATGATTCGATTCATGATTCATGATTAATGAATCATGATTTGATTCATGAATCATGATTCGATTTATGATTCATGAATCATGATTCGATTCATAAATCATGATTCGATTCATGATTCATAATTCATGAATCATGATTCGATTAATGAATCATGATTCGATTCATGATTCATGATTAATGAATCATGATTCGATTCATGAATCATGATTCGATTCATGATTCATGATTCATGAATCATGATTAAATTCATGATTCATGATTCAATTCATAATTTATTTAATAATTCATGATTTATGATTCAATTCATGATTTATGATTCGATTCATGATTCATGATTCATGAATCATGATTCAATTCATGATTCATGATGCATGAATCATGATTAGATTCATGATTCATGATTCATGAATCATGATTAGATTCATGAATCAAGATTCGATTCATGATTCATGATTCATGAATCATGATTAGATTCATGAATCAAGATTCGATTCATGATTCATGATTCATGAATCATGATTCGATTCATGAATCTTGATTTGATTCATGATTCATGATTCATTAATCATGATTCGATTCATGATTCATGATTCGATTCATGATTCGATTCATGATTCATGATTAATGAATCATGATTCAATTCATGATTCAAGATTCATGATTCGATTCATGATTCATGATTCATGATTAAATTCATGATTCATGAGTCATGATTCAATTCATGAATCATGATTTGATTCATGATTCATGATTCATGAATCATGATTCGATTCATGATTCATGATTCGATTCATGATTCGATTCATGAATCATGATTCGATTCATGAATCATGATTCGATTCATGATTCATGATTCGATTCATGATTCGATTCATGAATCATGATTCGATTCATGATTCATTATTCATTAAGCATGATTCAATTCATGATTCATGATTCATGATTTATGAATCATGATTCAATTCATGATTCATTTCATGATTCATGATTCATGATTCGATTCATGACTTATGATTCATGAATCATGATTCGATTCATGATTCATGATTCGATTCATGATTCGATTCATGAATCATGATTCGATTCATGATTCATTATTCATTAAGCATGATTCAATTCATGATTCATGATTCATGATTTATGAATCATGATTCAATTCATGATTCATTTCATGATTCATGATTCATGATTCGATTCATGATTTATGATTCATGAATCATGATTCGATTCATGATTCATGATTCATGAATCATGATTCGATTCATGATTAATGATTCATGAATCATGATTCGATTCATAAATCATGATTCGATTCATGATTCATGATTCATGAATTATGATTCAATTCATGAATCATGATTCGAATTATGATTCATGATTCATGAATCATGATTCGATTCATGATTCATGATTCATGAATCATGATTCAATTCATGATTCATGATTCATGAATCATGATTCGATTCATGATTCATTTCATGATTCATGATTCATGATTCATGATTCAATTCATGATTCCTGAATCAATTCATGATTTATTTAATGATTCATGATTTATGATTCAATTCATGATTTATGATTCGATTCATGATTCATGATTCATGATTTCGATTCATGATTCATGATTCATGAATCATGATTCGATTCATGAATCATGAATCATGATTCGATTCATGATTCATATCATGATTCATGATTCATGATTCATGATTCAATTCATGATTCATTATTCAATTCATGATTCATTTAATGATTCATGATTTATGATTCAATTCATGATTTATGGTTCGATTCATGATTCATGATTCATGAATCATGATTCGATTCATGATTCATGATTCATGATTCATGAATCATGATTCGATTCATGATTCATGATTCATGAATCATGATTCGATTCATGAATCATAAATCATGATTCGATTAATGAATCATGATTCGATTAGTGAATCATGATTCGATTCATGATTCATGATTAATGAATCATGATTCGATTCATGATTCATGATTAATGAATCATGATTTGATTCATTAATCATGATTCGATTCATGATTCATGAATCATGATTCGATTCATAAATCATGATTCGATTCATGATTCATAATTCATGAATCATGATTCGATTCATGAATCAAGATTCGATTCATGATTCATGATTAATGAATCATGATTCGATTCATGAATCATGATTCGATTCATGATTCATGATTCATGAATCATGATTAAATTCATGATTCATTATTTAATTCATGATTCATGATTCAATTCATAACTCATTTAATGATTCATGATTTATGATTCAATTCATGATTTATGATTCGATTTATGATTCATGATTCATGAATCATGATTCGATTCATGATTCATGAATCGTGATTCGATTCATGATTCATGATTCATGAATCATGATTAGATTCATGAATCAAGATTCGATTCATGATTCATGAATCATGATTCGATTCATGAATCATGAATCATGATTCGATTCATGATTCATATCATGATTCATGATTCATGATTCATGATTCAATTCATGATTCAGTATTCAATTCATGATTCATTTAATGATTCATGATTTATGATTCAATTCATGATTTATGATTCGATTCATGATTCATGATTCATGAATCATGATTCGATTCATGATTCATGATTCATGATTCATGAATCATGATTCGATTCATGATTCATGATTCATGAATCATGATTCGATTCATGAATCATAAATCATGATTCGATTAATGAATCATGATTCGATTAGTGAATCATGATTCGATTCATAATTCATGATTAATGAATCATGATTCGATTCATGATTCATGATTAATGAATCATGATTTTATTCATGAATCATGATTCGATTCATGATTCATGAATCATGATTCGATTCATAAATCATGATTCGATTCATGATTCATAATTCATGAATCATGATTCGATTCATGAATCAAGATTCGATTCATGAATCATGATTCGATTCATGATTCATGATTAATGAATCATGATTCGATTCATGAATCATGATTCGATTCATGATTCATGATTCATGAATCATGATTAAATTCATGATTCATTATTTAATTCATGATTTATGATTCAATTCATAACTCATTTAATGATTCATGATTTATGATTCAATTCATGATTTATGATTCGATTTATGATTCATGATTCATGAATCATGATTCGATTCATGATTCATGAATCGTGATTCGATTCATGATTCATGATTCATGAATCATGATTAGATTCATGAATCAAGATTCGATTCATGATTCATGAATCATGGTTCGATTTATGAATCTTGATTTGATTCATGATTCATGATTCATTAATCATGATTCGATTCATGATTCATGATTCGATTCATGATTCCATTCATGATTCATGATTCATGAATAATGTTTCAATTCATGATTCAAGATTCATGATTCGATTCATGATTCATGATTCATGATTTAATTCATGATTCATGATTTGATTCATGATTCATGATTCAATTCATGGTTCATGATTCATGAGTCATGATTCAATTCATGAATCATGATTCGATTCATGATTCATTATTCATGAATCATGATTCAATTCATGATTCATGATTCATGATTTATGATTCATTATTCAATTCATGATTCATGATTCAATTCATGATTAATTTCATGATTCATGATTCATGATTCGATTCATGATTCATGATTCATGAATCATGATTCGATTCATGATTCATGATTCATGAATCATGATTCGATTCATGATTCATGATTCATGAATCATGATTCGATTCATGAATCATGATTCGATTCATAAATCATGATTCGATTCATGAATCATGATTCGATTCATGAATCATGATTCGATTCATGATTCATGATTAATAAATCATGATTCGATTCATGATTCATGATCCATGAATCATGATTCAATTCATGATTCAAGATTCATGATTCGATTCATGATTCATGATTCATGATTCAATTCATGATTCATGAGTCATGATTCAATTCATGAATCATGATTCGATTCATGATTCATGATTCATGAATCATGATTCGATTCATGAATCATGATTCGATTCATGATTCATTTCATGATTCATGATTCATGATTCGATTCATGATTTATGATTCATGAATCATGATTCGATTCATAAATCATGATTCGATTCATGATTCATGATTCATGAATCATGATTCAATTCATGAATCATGATTCGAATTATGAATCATGATTCGAATTATGATTCATGATTCATGAATCATGATTCGATTCATGATTCATGATTCATGAATCATGATTCAATTCATGATTCATGATTCATGAATCATGATTCGATTCATGATTCATGAATCATGAATCATGATTCAATTCATGATTCATTTCATGATTTATGAAACATGATTCAATTCATGATTCATTTCATGATTCATGATTCATGATTCATGATTCAATTCATGATTCCTGATTCAATTCATGATTCATTTAATGATTCATGATTTATGATTTAATTCATGATTTATGATTCGATTCATGATTTATGATTCGATTCATGATTCATGATTCATGAATCATGATTCGATTCATGAATCATGAATCATGATTCGATTCATGATTCATATCATGATTCATGATTCATGATTCATGATTCAATTCATGATTCATTATTCAATTCATGATTCATTTAATGATTCATGATTTATGATTCAATTCATGATTTATGATTCGATTCATGATTCATGATTCATGAATCATGATTCGATTCATGATTCATGATTCATGATTCATGAATTATGATTCGATTCATGATTCATGATTCATGAATCATGATTCGATTCATGAATCATAAATCATGATTCGATTCATGAATCATGATTCGATTAGTGAATCATGATTCGATTCATGAATCATGATTCGATTAATGAATCATGATTCGATTCATGATTCATGATTAATGAATCATGATTCGATTCATGATTCATGATTAATGAATCATGATTTGATTCATGAATCATGATTCGATTCATGATTCATGAATCATGATTCGATTCAGAAATCATGATTCGATTCATGATTCATAATTCATGAATCATGATTCGATTCATGAATCATGATTCGATTCATGAATCATGATTCGATTCATGATTCATGATTAATGAATCATGATTCGATTCATGAATCATGATTCGATTCATGATTCATGATTCATGAATCATGATTAAATTCATGATTCATTATTTAATTCATGATTCATGATTCAATTCATAATTCATTTAATGATTCATGATTTATGATTCAATTCATGATTTATGATTCGATTTATGATTCATGATTCATGAATCATGATTCAATTCATGATTCATGATTCATGAATCGTGATTCGATTCATGATTCATGATTCATGAATCATGATTAGATTCATGAATCAAGATTCGATTCATGATTCATGAATCATGATTCGATTCATGAATCTTGATTTGATTCATGATTCATGATTCATTAATCATGATTCGATTCATGATTCATGATTCGATTCATGATTCGATTCATGATTCATGATTCATGATTCATGATTCATGAATCATGATTCAATTCATGATTCAAGATTCATGATTCGATTCATGATTCATGATTCATGATTCAATTCATGATTCATGATTTGATTCATGATTCATGATTCATTATTCATGATTCAATTCATGGTTCATGATTCATGAGTCATGATTCAATTCATGAATCATGATTCAATTCATGATTTGATTCATGATTCATGATTCATTATTCATGATTCAATTCATGGTTCATGATTCATGAGTCATGATTCAATTCATGAATCATGATTCAATTCATGATTCATGATTCATGATTTATGATTCATTATTCAATTCATGATTCATGATTCAATTCATGATTAATTTCATGATTCATGATTCATGATTCGATTCATGATTCATGATTCATGAATCATGATTCGATTCATGATTCATGATTCATGAATCATGATTCGATTCATGAATCATGATTCGATTCATAAATCATGATTCGATTCATGAATCATGATTCGATTCATGAATCATGATTCGATTCATGATTCATGATTAATAAATCATGATTCGATTCATGATTCATGATTCATGAATCATGATTCGATTCATGAATCTTGATTCGATTCATGATTCATGATTCATGAATCATGATTCGATTCATGAAACATGATTCGATTCATGATTCGATTCATGAATCATGATTCGATTCATGATTCATGATTCATAAATCATGATTCAATTCATGAATCATGATTCGAATTATGATTCATGATTCCTGAATCATGATTTGATTCATGATACATGATTCATTATTCATGATTCAATTCATGGTTCATGATTCATGAGTCATGATTCAATTCATGATTCATGATTCAATTCATGATTCATTTAATGATTCATGATTTATGATTCAATTCATGATTTATGATTTGATTCATGATTCATGATTCATTATTCATGATTCGATTCATGTTTCATGATTCATGAATCATGATTCGATTCATGATTCATGATTCATGAATCATGATTCGATTCATGAATCATGATTCACTTCATGAATCAGCATGATTCATGAGTAATGAATCATGATTCGTTCATGATTCATGAGTAATGAATCATGATTCGATTAATGAATCATGATTCGATTCATGATTCATGATTCATGTATCATGATTCAATTCATGAATCATGATTCGAATTATGATTCATGATTCATGAATCATGATTCGATTCATGATTCATGATTCATGAATCATGATACAATTCATGCTTCATGATTCATGAATCATGATTCGATTCATGATTCATGAATCATGAATCATGATTCAGTTCATGATTCATGATACATGATTCAATTCATGATTCATTTCATGATTCATGACTCATGATTCAATTCATGATTCATGATTCAATTCATGATTCAATTCATGATTCATAATTCAATTCATGATTCATTTAATGATTCATGATTTATGATTCAATTCATGATTTATGATTCGATTCATGATTCATGAATCATGATTCGATTCATGAATCATGAATCATGATTCGATTAATGAATCATGATTACATTAGTGAATCATGATTCGATTCATGATTCATGATTAATGAATCATGATTTGATTCATGAATCATGATTCGATTCATGATTCATGATTCATGAATCATGATTCGATTCATAAATCATGATTCGATTCATGATTCATAATTCATGAATCATGATTCGATTCATGAATCATGATTCGATTAATAAATCATGATTTGATTCATGATTCATTATAAATGATTCAATTCATGGTTCATGATTCATGAGTCATGATTCAATTCATGAATCATGATTCGATTCATGATTCATTATTCATGAATCATGATTCAATTCATGAATCTTGATTCGATTCATGATGCATGATTTATGATTCATGATTCAATTCATGATTCATGATTCAATTCATGATTCATTTCATGATTCATGATTCATGATTCATGATTCAATTCATGATTCCTGATTCAATTCATGATTCATTTAATGATTCATGATTTATGATTCAATTCATGATTTATGATTCGATTCATGATTCATGATTCATGATTCGATTCATGATTCATGATTCATGAATCATGATTCGATTCATGAATCATGAATCATGATTCGATTCATGATTCATATCATGATTCATGATTCATGATTCATGATTCAATTCATGATTCATTATTCAATTCATGATTCATTTAATGATTCATGATTTATGATTCAATTCATGATTTATGATTCGATTCATGATTCATGATTCATGAATCATGATTCGATTCATGATTCATGATTCATGATTCATGAATCATGATTCGATTCATGATTCATGATTCATGAATCATGATTCGATTCATGAATCATAAATCATGATTCGATTCATGAATCATGATTCGATTAGTGAATCATGATTCGATTCATGATTCATGATTCATGAATCATGATTCGATTCATGAAACATGATTCGATTCATGATTCGATTCATGAATCATGATTCGATTCATGATTCATGATTCATAAATCATGATTCAATTCATGAATCATGATTCGAATTATGATTCATGATTCCTGAATCATGATTTGATTCATGATACATGATTCATTATTCATGATTCAATTCATGGTTCATGATTCATGAGTCATGATTCAATTCATGATTCATGATTCAATTCATGATTCATTTAATGATTCATGATTTATGATTCAATTCATGATTTATGATTTGATTCATGATTCATGATTCATTATTCATGATTCAATTCATGTTTCATGATTCATGAATCATGATTCGATTCATGATTCATGATTCATGAATCATGATTCGATTCATGAATCATGATTCACTTCATGAATCAGCATGATTCGATTAATGAATCATGATTCGTTCATGATTCATGAGTAATGAATCATGATTCGATTCATGAATCATGATTCACTTCATGATTCATGATTCATGTATCATGATTCAATTCATGAATCATGATTCGAATTATGATTCATGATTCATGAATCATGATTCGATTCATGATTCATGATTCATGAATCATGATACAATTCATGATTCATGATTCATGAATCATGATTCGATTCATGATTCATGAATCATGAATCATGATTCAGTTCATGATTCATGATACATGATTCAATTCATGATTCAATTCATGATTCATGATTCAATTCATGATTCAATTCATGATTCATAATTCAATTCATGATTCATTTAATGATTCATGATTTATGATTCAATTCATGATTTATGATTCGATTCATGATTCATGAATCATGATTCGATTCATGAATCATGAATCATGATTCGATTAATGAATCATGATTCCATTAGTGAATCATGATTCGATTCATGAATCATGATTTGATTCATGAATCATGATTCGATTCATGATTCATGATTAATGAATCATGATTTGATTCATGAATCATGATTCGATTCATGATTCATGATTCATGAATCATGATTCGATTCATAAATCATGATTCGATTCATGATTCATAATTCATGAATCATGATTCGATTCATGAATCATGATTCGATTAATAAATCATGATTTGATTCATGATTCATTATAAATGATTCAATTCATGGTTCATGATTCATGAGTCATGATTCAATTCATGAATCATGATTCGATTCATGATTCATTATTCATGAATCATGATTCAATTCATGAATCTTGATTCGATTCATGATGCATGATTTATGATTCATGATTCAATTCATGATTCATGATTCAATTCATGATTCATTTCATGATTCATGATTCATGATTCATGATTCAATTCATGATTCCTGATTCAATTCATGATTCATTTAATGATTCATGATTTATGATTCAATTCATGATTTATGATTCGATTCATGATTCATGATTCATGATTCGATTCATGATTCATGATTCATGAATCATGATTCGATTCATGAATCATGAATCATGATTCGATTCATGATTCATATCATGATTCATGATTCATGATTCATGATTCAATTCATGATTCATTATTCAATTCATGATTCATTTAATGATTCATGATTTATGATTCAATTCATGATTTATGATTCGATTCATGATTCATGATTCATGAATCATGATTCGATTCATGATTCATGATTCATGAATCATGATTCGATTCATGATTCATGATTCATGAATCATGATTCGATTCATGAATCATAAATCATGATTCGATTCATGAATCATGATTCGATTAGTGAATCATGATTCGATTCATGAATCATGATTCGATTAATGAATCATGATTCGATTCATGATTCATGATTAATGAATCATGATTCGATTCATGATTCATGATTAATGAATCATGATTTGATTCATGAATCATGATTCGATTCATGATTCATGAATCATGATTCAATTCAGAAATCATGATTCGATTCATGATTCATAATTCATGAATCATGATTCGATTCATGAATCATGATTCGATTCATGAATCATGATTCGATTCATGATTCATGATTAATGAATCATGATTCGATTCATGAATCATGATTCGATTCATGATTCATGATTCATGAATCATGATTAAATTCATGATTCATTATTTAATTCATGATTCATGATTCAATTCATAATTCATTTAATGATTCATGATTTATGATTCAATTCATGATTTATGATTCGATTTATGATTCATGATTCATGAATCATGATTCAATTCATGATTCATGATTCATGAATCATGATTTGATTCATGATTCATGATTCATGAATCATGATTAGATTCATGAATCAAGATTCGATTCATGATTCATGAATCATGATTCGATTCATGAATCTTGATTTGATTCATAATTCATGATTCATGATTCATTAATCATGATTCGATTCATGATTCATGATTCGATTCATGATTCGATTCATGATTCATGATTCATGAATCATGATTCAATTCATGATTCAAGATTCATGATTCGATTCATGATTCATGATTCATGATTCAATTCATGGTTCATGATTCATGAGTCATGATTCAATTCATCAATCATGATTCAATTCATGATTCATGATTCATGATTTATGATTCATTATTCAATTCATGATTCATGATTCAATTCATGATTAATTTCATGATTCATGATTCATGATTCAATTCATGATTAATTTCATGATTCATGATTCATGATTCGATTCATGATTCATGATTCATGAATCATGATTCGATTCATGATTCATGATTCATGAATCATGATTCGATTCATGATTCATGATTCATGAATCATGATTCGATTCATGAATCATGATTCGATTCATAAATCATGATTCGATTCATGAATCATGATTCGATTCATGATTCATGATTAATAAATCATGATTCGATTCATGATTCATGATTCATAAATCATGATTCGATTCATGAATCTTGATTCGATTCATGATTCATGATTCATGATTTATGATTCATGATTCAATTCATGATTCAAGATTCAATTCATGATTCATTTCATGATTCATGATACATGATTCAATTCATGATTCATTTCATGATTCATGATTCATGAATCAATTCATGATTCATGATTCAATTCATGATTCATTTAATGATTCATGATTCATGATTCAATTCATGATTTATGATTCGATTCATGATTAATGATTTATGAATCATGATTCGATTCATGAATCATGATTCATTTCCTGATTCATGATTCATGAATCATGATTCAATTCATGATTCATAATTCATGAATCATGATTCGATTCATGAATCATGATTCGATTAATAAATCATGATTCGATTAATGAATCATGATTTGATTCATGAATCATGACTCGATTCATGATTAATGATTCATGAATCATGATTCGATTCATGAATCATGATTCGATACATGATTCATGATTCATGATTCATGAATCATGAATCATGATTCAATTCATGATTCATGATTCATGAATCATGATTCAATTCATGATTCATAATTCATGAATCATGATTCGATTCATGAATCATGATTCGATTAATAAATCATGCTTTGATTCATGATTCATGATTCATTATAAATGATTCAATTCATGGTTCATGATTCATGAGTCATGATTCAATTCATGAATCATGATTCGATTCATGATTCATTATTCATGATTCATGATTCAATTCATGATTCATGATTCAATTCATGATTTATTTCATGAATCATGATTCAATTCATGAATTATGATTCGATTCATGATTCATGAATAATGATTTATGATTCATGATTCAATTCATGATTCATGATTCAATTCATGATTCATTTCATGATTCATGATTCATGATACATGATTCAATTCATGATTCATTTAATGATTCATGATTCATGAATCAATTCATGATTCATGATTCAATTCATGATTCATTTAATGATTCATGATTCATGATTCAATTCATGATTTATGATTCGATTCATGATTAATGATTTATGAATCATGATTCGATTCATGAATCATGATTCAATTCATGAATCATGATTCAATTCATGATTCATGATTAATGAATCATGATTTGATTCATGAATCATGACTCGATTCATGATTAATGATTCATGAATCATGATTCGATTCATGAATCATGATTCGATTCATGATTCATGATTCGATTCATGATTCATGATTCATGATTCATGAATCATGATTCAATTCATGATTCATGATTCATGAATCATGGTTCGATTCATGATTCATGAATCATGAATCATGATTCAATTCATGATTCATGAATCATAAATCATGATTCGATTCATGATTCATGAATCATAAATCATGATTCAATTCATGATTCATGATACATGATTCAATTCATAATTCATATCATGATTCATGATTCATGATTCATGATTCATGATTCAATTCATGATTCATTATTCAATTCATGATTCATTTAATGATTCATGATTTATGATTCAATTCATGATTTATGATTCGATTCATGATTCATGATTCATGAATCATGATTCAATTCATGATTCATGATACATGATTCAATTCATGATTCATGATTCATGATTCATGATTTAATTCATGATTCATTATTCAATTCATGATTCATTTAATGATTCATGATTTATGATTCAATTCATGATTTATGATTCGATTCATGATTCATGATTCATGAATCATGATTCGATTCATGATTCATGATTCATAAATCATGATTCGATTCATGAATCATAAATCATGATTCGATTCATGAATCATGATTCGATTAGTGAATCATGATTCGATTCATGAATCATGATTCGATTCATGAATCATGATTCGATTAATGAATCATGATTTAATTCATGATTCATTATAAATGATTCAATTCATGAATCATGATTCGATTCATGATTCATTATTCATGAATCATGATTCAATTCATGAATCATGATTCGATTCATGATTCATGATTTATGATTCATGATTCAATTCATGATTCATGATTCAATTCATGATTCATGATTCAATTCATGATTTATTTCATGAAACATGATTCAATTCATGAATCATGATTCGATTCATGATTCATGATTCATGATTTATGATTCATGATTCAATTCATGATTCATGATTCAATTCATGATTCATTTCATGATTCATGATTCATGATACATGATTCAATTCATGATTCATGATTCAATTCATGATTCATGAATAAATTCATGATTCATGATTCAATTCATGATTCATTTAATGATTCATGAATTATGATTCAATTCATGATTTATGATTCGATTCATGATTAATGATTTATGAATCATGATTCGATTCATGAATCATGATTCAATTCATGAATCATGATTCGATTCATGATTCATGATTAATGAATCATGATTCGATTCATGAATCATGACTCGATTCATGATTAATGATTCATGAATCATGATTTGATTCATGAATCATGATTCATGAATCATGATTCAATTCATGAATCATGATTCGAATTATGATTCATGATTCATGAATCATGATTAATGAATCATGATTCGATTCATGAATCATGACTCGATTCATGATTAATGATTCATGAATCATGATTCGAATTATGATTCATGATTCATGAATCATGATTAATGAATCATGATTCGATTCATGAATCATGACTCGATTCATGATTAATGATTCATGAATCATGATTCGATTCATGAATCATGATTCATGAATCATGATTCAATTCATGAATCATGATTCAATTCTTGAATCATGATTCATGAATCATGATTCAATTCATGAATCATGATTCGAATTATGATTCATGATTCATGAATCATGATTCAATTCATGATTCATGATTCATGAATCATGATTCGATTCATGATTCATGAATCATGAATCATGATTCAATTCATGATTCATGATACATGATTCAATTCATGATTCATATCATGATTCATGATTCATGATTCATGATTCATGATTCAATTCATGATTCATTATTCAATTCATGATTCATGATTCATGAATCATGATTCGATTCATGATTCATGAATCATGAATCATGATTCAATTCATGATTCATGATACATGATTCAATTCATGATTCATGATTCATGAATCATGATTCGATTCATGATTCATGAATCATGAATCATGATTCAATTCATGATTCATATCATGATTCATGATTCATGATTCATGTTTCATGATTCAATTCATGATTCATTTAATGATTCATGATTTATGATTCAATTCATGATTTATGATTCGATTCATGATTCATGATTCATGAATCATGATTCGATTCATGAATCATAAATCATGATTCGATTCATGATTCATGATTCGATTAGTGAATCATGATTCGATTCATGAATCATTATTCGATTAATGACTCATGATTCGATTCATGATTCATGATTAATGAATCATGATTCGATTCATGATTCATAATTCATGAATCATGATTCGATTCATGAATCATGATTCGATTAATGAATCATGATTCGATTCATGATTCATGATTAATGAATCATGATTCGATTCATGAATCATGATTCGATTCATGATTCATGATTTATGATTCAATTCATGATTCATGATTTAATTCATGATTCATGATTCAATTCATAATTCATTTAATGATTCATGATTTATGATTAAATTCATGATTCATGATTCATGAATCATGATTTGATTCATGATTCATGATGCATGAATCATGATTAGATTCATGAATCATGATTCAATTCATGAATCATGATTCAATTCATGATTCATGATTCAATTCATGATTCATTTCATGATTCATGATTCATGATACATGATTTAATTCATGATTCATTTCATGATTCATGATTCATGAATCAATTCATGATTCATGAATCAATTCATGATTCATGATTCAATTCATGATTCATTTAATGATTCATGATTCATGATTCAATTCATGATTTATGATTTGATTCATGATTAATGATTTATGAATCATGATTCGATTCATGAATCATGATTCAATTCATGAATCATGATTCGATTCATGATTCATGATTCATGAATCATGATTCGATTCATGATTCATGATTCATGAATCATGATTCATTTAATGATTCATGATTCATGATTCAATTCATGATTTATGATTTGATTAATGAAACATGATTCGTTCATGATTCATGAGTAATGAATCATGATTCGATTCATGATTCATGATTCATGAATCATGATTCATTTAATGATTCATGATTCATGATTCAATTCATGATTTATGATTTGATTAATGAAACATGATTCGTTCATGATTCATGAGTAATGAATCATGATTCGATTAATGAATCATGATTCGATTCATGATTCATGAATCATGATTCGATTCATGATTAATGATTCATGTATCATGATTCAATTCATGAATCATCATTCGAATTATGATTCATGATTCATGAATCATGATTTGATTCATGATTCATGATTCATGAATCATGATACAATTCATGATTCATGATTCATGAATCATGATTCGATTCATGATTCATGAATCATGAATCATGATTCAGTTCATGATTCATGATACATGATTCAATTCATGATTCATTTCATGATTCATGATTCATGACTCATGATTCAATTCATGATTCATGATTCAATTCATGATTCAATTCATGATTCATGATTCAATTCATGATTCATTTAATGATTCATGATTTATGATTCAATTCATGATTTATGATTCGATTCATGATTCATGAATCATGATTCGATTCATGAATCATGAATCATGATTCGATTAATGAATCATGATTCCATTAGTGAATCATGATTCGATTCATGAATCATGATTTGATTCATGAATCATGATTCGATTCATGATTCAATTCATGATTCATGATTCAATTCATGATTCATTTCATGATTCATGATACATGATTCAATTCATGATTCATTTCATGATTCATGAATCAATTCATGATTCATGATTCAATTCATGATTCATTTAATGATTCATGATTCATGATTCAATTCATGATTTATGATTCGATTCATGATTAATGATTTATGAATCATGATTCAATTCATGATTCATAATTCATGAATCATGATTCGATTCATGAATCATGATTCGATTAATAAATCATGATTCGATTAATGAATCATGATCTGATTCATGAATCATGACTCGATTCATGATTAATGATTCATGAATCATGATTCGATTCATGAATCATGATTCAATTCATGATTCATGATTCATGAATCATGATTCAATTCATGATTCATAATTCATGAATCATGATTAGATTCATGAATCATGATTCAATTCATGAATCATGATTCAATTCATGATTCATGATTCAATTCATGATTCATGATTCAATTCATGATTCATTTCATGATTCATGATTCATGATACATGATTCAATTCATGATTCATTTCATGATTTATGATTCATGAATCAATTCATGATTCATGAATCAATTCATGATTCATGATTCAATTCATGATTCATTTAATGATTCATGATTCATGATTCAATTCATGATTTATGATTTGATTCATGATTAATGATTTATGAATCATGATTCGATTCATGAATCATGATTCAATTCATGAATCATGATTCGATTCATGATTCATGATTAATGAATCATGATTCGATTCATGATTAATGATTCATGTATCATGATTCAATTCATGAATCATCATTCGAATTATGATTCATGATTCATGAATCATGATTCGATTCATGATTAATGATTCATGAATCATGATACAATTCATGATTCATGATTCAATTCATGATTCAATTCATGATTCATGATTCAATTCATGATTCATTTAATGATTCATGATTTATGATTCAATTCATGATTTATGATTCGATTCATGATTCATGAATCATGATTCGATTCATGAATCATGAATCATGATTCGATTAATGAATCATGATTCCATTAGTGAATCATGATTCGATTCATGAATCATGATTTGATTCATGAATCATGATTCGATTCATGATTCATGATTCATGATTTATGATTCATGATTCAATTCATGATTCATGATTCAATTCATGATTCATTTCATGATTCATGATACATGATTCAATTCATGATTCATTTCATGATTCATGAATCAATTCATGATTCATGATTCAATTCATGATTCATTTAATGATTCATGATTCATGATTCAATTCATGATTTATGATTCGATTCATGATTAATGATTTGTGAATCATGATTCGATTCATGAATCATGATTCAATTCATGATTCATGATTCATGATTCATGAATCATGAATCATGACTCAATTCATGATTCATGATTCATGAATCATGATTCAATTCATGATTCATAATTCATGAATCATGATTCGATTCATGAATCATGATTCGATTAATAAATCATGATTCGATTAATGAATCATGATTTGATTCATGAATCATGACTCGATTCATGATTAATGATTCATGAATCATGATTCGATTCATGAATCATGATTCGATTCATGATTCATGATTCATGATTCATGAATCATGAATCATGATTCAATTCATGATTCATGATTCATGAATCATGTTTCAATTCATGATTCATAATTCATGAATCATGATTCGATTCATGAATCATGATTCGATTAATAAATCATGATTTGATTCATGATTCATGATTCATTATAACTGATTCAATTCATGGTTCATGATTCATGAGTCATGATTCAATTCATGAATCATGATTCGATTCATGATTCATTATTCATGAATCATGATTCAATTCATGAATCTTGATTCGATTCATGATGCATGATTTATGATTCATGATTCAATTCATGATTCATGATTCAATTTATGATTCATTTCATGATTCATGATTCATGATTCAATTCATGATTTATGATTCGATTCATGATTAATGATTTATGAATCATGATTCGATTCATGAATCATGATTCAATTCATGATTCATGATTCATGAATCATGATTCGATTCATGATTCATGAATCATGAATCATGATTCAATTCATGATTCATGATTCATGAATCATGATTCAATTCATGATTCATGAATCATGAATCATGATTCGATTCATGATTCATGAATCATAAATCATGATTCATTTAATGATTCATGATTTATGATTCAATTCATGATTTATGATTCGATTCATGATTCATGATTCATGATTCATGATTCATGAATCATGATTCAATTCATGATTCATGATACATGATTCAATTCATGATTCATATCATGATTCATGATTCATGATTCATGATTCATGATTTAATTCATGATTCATTATTCAATTCATGATTCATTTAATGATTCATGATTTATGATTCAATTCATGATTTATGATTCGATTCATGATTCATGATTCATGATTCATGATTCAATTCATGATTCATGATTCAATTCATGATTTATTTCATGAAACATGATTCAATTCATGAATCATGATTCGATTCATGATTCATGATTTATGATTTATGATTCATGATTCAATTCATGATTCATGATTCAATTCATGATTCATTTCATGATTCTTGATTCATGATACATGATTCAATTCATGATTCATGATTCAATTCATGATTCATGAATAAATTCATGATTCATGATTCAATTCATGATTCATTTAATGATTCATGAATTATGATTCAATTCATGATTTATGATTCGATTCATGATTAATGATTTATGAATCATGATTCGATTCATGAATCATGATTCAATTCATGAATCATGATTCGATTCATGATTCATGATTAATGAATCATGATTCGATTCATGAATCATGACTCGATTCATGATTAATGATTCAAGAATCATGATTCGATTCATGAATCATGATTCATGAATCATGATTCAATTCATGAATCATGATTCGAATTATGATTCATGATTCATGAATCATGATTAATGAATCATGATTCGATTCATGAATCATGACTCGATTCATGATTAATGATTCATGAATCATGATTCGATTCATGAATCATGATTCAATTCATGAATCATGATTCGAATTATGATTCATGATTCATGAATCATGATTCAATTCATGATTCATGATTCATGAATCATGATTCAATTCATGATTCATGAATCATGAATCATGATTCAATTTATGATTCATGATACATGATTCAATTCATGATTCATATCATGATTCATGATTCATGATTCATGATTCATGATTCAATTCATGATTCATTATTCAATTCATGATTCATGATTCATGAATCATGATTCGATTCATGATTCATGAATCATGAATCATGATTCAATTCATGATTCATGATACATGTTTCAATTCATGATTCATATCATGATTCATGATTCATGATTCATGTTTCATGATTCAATTCATGATTCATTATTCAATTCATGATTCATTTAATGATTCATGATTTATGATTCAATTCATGATTCATGATTCATGAATCATGATTTGATTCATGATTCATGATGCATGAATCATGATTAGATTCATGAATCATGATTCAATTCATGAATCATGATTCGATTCATGATTCATGATTCATGATTTATGATACATGATTCAATTAATGATTCATGATTCAATTCATGATTCATTTCATGATTCATGATTCATGATACATGATTCAATTCATGATTCATTTCATGATTCATGATTCATAATTCAATTCATGATTCATGAATCAATTCATGATTCATGATTCAATTCATGATTCATTTAATGATTCATGATTCATGATTCAATTCATGATTTATGATTTGATTCATGATTAATGATTTATGAATCATGATTCGATTCATGAATCATGATTCAATTCATGAATCATGATTCGATTCATGATTCATGATTAATGAATCATGATTCAATTCATGAATCATGATTCGAATTATGATTCATGATTCATGAATCATGATTCAATTCATGATTCATGATTCATGAATCATGATTCGATTCATGATTCATGAATCATGAATCATGATTCAATTCATGATTCATGATACATGATTTAATTCATGATTCATATCATGATTCATGATTCATGATTCATGATTCAATTCATGATTCATTATTCAATTCATGATTAATGATTCATGAATCATGATTCGATTCATAAATCATGATTCAATTCATGATTCATGAATCATGATTCGATTCATAAATCATGATTCGATTCATGAATCATGATTCGATTAATGAATCATGATTCGATTCATGATTCATGATTAGCGAATCATGATTCGATTCATGAATCATGATTAGATTAATGAATCATGATTCGATTCATGATTCATGATTAATGAATCATGATTCGATTCATGATTCATGATTAATGAATCATGATTCAATTCATGAATCATGATTCGATTCATGATTCATGAATCATGATTCGATTCATGATTCATGATTCATGAATCATGATTCGATTCATGATTCATGATTCATGAATCATGATTCGATTCATGAATCATGATTCGATTCATGAATCATGATTCGATTCATGATTCATGATTAATAAATCATGATTTGATTCATGATTCATGATTCATGAATCATGATTCGATTCATGAATCATGATTCGATTCATGAATCATGATTCGATTCATGATTCATGATTCATGAATCATGATTCGATTCATGATTAATGATTCATGAATCATGATTCGATTCATAAATCATGATTCGATTCATGATTCATGATTCATGATTCGATTCATGATTCATGATTCATGAATCATGATCCAATTCATGATTCATGATTCATGAATCATGATTCGATTCATGATTCATGAATCATGAATCATGATTCAATTCATGATTCATGATACATGATTCAATTCATGATTCATTTCATGATTCAATTCATGATTCATGATACATGATTCAATTCATGATTCATTTCATGATTCATGATTCATGATTCATGATTCAATTCATGATTCATGATTCATGATTCATGAATCATGATTCGATTCATGATTCATGAATCATGAATCATGATTCAATTCATGATTCATGATACATGATTCGATTCATGATTCATGAATCATGAATCATGATTCAATTCATGATTCATGATACATGATTCAATTCATGATTCATTTCATGATTCATGATTCATGATTCATGATTCAATTCATGATTCATGATTCAATTCATGATTCATTTAATGATTCATGATTTATGATTCAATTCATGATTTATGATTCGATTCATGATTCATGAATCATGATTCGATTCATGAATCATGAATCATGATTCGATTAATGAATCATGATTCCATTAGTGAATCATGATGCGATTCATGAATCATGATTTGATTCATGAATCATGATTCGATTCATGATTCAATTCATGATTCATGATTCAATTCATGATTCATTTCATGATTCATGATACATGATTCAATTCATGATTCATTTCATGATTCATGAATCAATTCATGATTCATGATTCAATTCATGATTCATTTAATGATTCATGATTCATGATTCAATTCATGATTTATGATTCGATTCATGATTAATGATTTATGAATCATGATTCGATTCATGAATCATGATTCAATTCATGATTCATGATTCATGAATCATGATTCAATTCATGATTCATAATTCATGAATCATGATTCGATTCATGAATCATGATTCGATTAATAAATCATGATTCGATTAATGAATCATGATCTGATTCATGAATCATGACTCGATTCATGATTAATGATTCATGAATCATGATTCGATTCATGAATCATGATTCAATTCATGATTCATGATTCATGAATCATGATTCAATTCATGATTCATAATTCATGAATCATGATTAGATTCATGAATCATGATTCAATTCATGAATCATGATTCAATTCATGATTCATGATTCAATTCATGATTCATTTCATGATTCATGATTCATGATACATGATTCAATTCATGATTCATTTCATGATTTATGATTCATGAATCAATTCATGATTCATGAATCAATTCATGATTCATGATTCAATTCATGATTCATTTAATGATTCATGATTCATGATTCAATTCATGATTTATGATTTGATTCATGATTAATGATTTATGAATCATGATTCGATTCATGAATCATGATTCGATTCATGATTCATGATTAATGAATCATGATTCGATTCATGATTAATGATTCATGTATCATGATTCAATTCATGAATCATCATTCGAATTATGATTCATGATTCATGAATCATGATTCGATTCATGATTAATGATTCATGAATCATGATACAATTCATGATTCATGATTCAATTCATGATTCAATTCATGATTCATGATTCAATTCATGATTCATTTAATGATTCATGATTTATGATTCAATTCATGATTTATGATTCGATTCATGATTCATGAATCATGATTCGATTCATGAATCATGAATCATGATTCCATTAGTGAATCATGATTCGATTCATGAATCATGATTTGATTCATGAATCATGATTCGATTCATGATTCATGATTCATGATTTATGATTCATGATTCAATTCATGATTCATGATTCAATTCATGATTCATTTCATGATTCATGATACATGATTCAATTCATGATTCATTTCATGATTCATGAATCAATTCATGATTCATGATTCAATTCATGATTCATTTAATGATTCATGATTCATGATTCAATTCATGATTTATGATTCGATTCATGATTAATGATTTGTGAATCATGATTCGATTCATGAATCATGATTCAATTCATGATTCATGATTCATGAATCATGAATCATGATTCAATTCATGATTCATGATTCATGAATCATGATTCAATTCATGATTCATAATTCATGAATCATGATTCGATTCATGAATCATGATTCGATTAATAAATCATGATTCGATTAATGAATCATGATTTGATTCATGAATCATGACTCGATTCATGATTAATGATTCATGAATCATGATTCGATTCATGAATCATGATTCGATTCATGATTCATGATTCATGATTCATGAATCATGAATCATGATTCAATTCATGATTCATGATTCATGAATCATGTTTCAATTCATGATTCATAATTCATGAATCATGATTCGATTCATGAATCATGATTCGATTAATAAATCATGATTTGATTCATGATTCATGATTCATTATAACTGATTCAATTCATGGTTCATGATTCATGAGTCATGATTCAATTCATGAATCATGATTCGATTCATGATTCATTATTCATGAATCATGATTCAATTCATGAATCTTGATTCGATTCATGATGCATGATTTATGATTCATGATTCAATTCATGATTCATGATTCAATTTATGATTCATTTCATGATTCATGATTCATGATTCAATTCATGATTTATGATTCGATTCATGATTAATGATTTATGAATCATGATTCGATTCATGAATCATGATTCAATTCATGAATCATGATTCAATTCATGATTCATGATTAATGAATCATGATTTGATTCATGAATCATGATTTGATTCATGATTAATGATTCATGATTCATGATTCATGAATCATGATTCAATTCATGATTCATGATTCATGAATCATGATTCGATTCATGATTCATGAATCATGAATCATGATTCAATTCATGATTCATGATTCATGAATCATGATTCAATTCATGATTCATGAATCATGAATCATGATTCGATTCATGATTCATGAATCATAAATCATGATTCAATTCATGATTCATGATACATGATTCAATTCATAATTCATATCATGATTCATGATTCATGATTAATGATTCATGATTCAATTCATGATTCATTATTCAATTCATGATTCATTTAATGATTCATGATTTATGATTCAATTCATGATTTATGATTCGATTCATGATTCATGATTCATGATTCATGATTCATGAATCATGATTCAATTCATGATTCATGATACATGATTCAATTCATGATTCATATCATGATTCATGATTCATGATTCATGATTCATGATTTAATTCATGATTCATTATTCAATTCATGATTCATTTAATGATTCATGATGTATGATTCAATTCATGATTTATGATTCGATTCATGATTCATGATTCATGATTCATGATTCAATTCATGATTCATGATTCAATTCATGATTTATTTCATGAAACATGATTCAATTCATGAATCATGATTCGATTCATGATTCATGATTTATGATTTATGATTCATGATTTAATTCATGATTCATGATTCAATTCATGATTCATTTCATGATTCTTGATTCATGATACATGATTCAATTCATGATTCATGATTCAATTCATGATTCATGAATAAATTCATGATTCATGATTCAATTCATGATTCATTTAATGATTCATGAATTATGATTCAATTCATGATTTATGATTCGATTCATGATTAATGATTTATGAATCATGATTCGATTCATGAATCATGATTCAATTCATGAATCATGATTCGATTCATGATTCATGATTAATGAATCATGATTCGATTCATGAATCATGACTCGATTCATGATTAATGATTCAAGAATCATGATTCGATTCATGAATCATGATTCATGAATCATGATTCATGAATCATGATTCAATTCATGAATCATGATTCGAATTATGATTCATGATTCATGAATCATGATTAATGAATCATGATTCGATTCATGAATCATGACTCGATTCATGATTAATGATTCATGAATCATGATTAATGAATCATGATTCGATTCATGAATCATGATTCAATTCATGAATCATGATTCGAATTATGATTCATGATTCATGAATCATGATTCAATTCATGATTCATGATTCATGAATCATGATTCGATTCATGATTCATGAATCATGAATCATGATTCAATTCATGATTCATGATACATGATTCAATTCATGATTCATATCATGATTCATGATTCATGATTCATGATTCATGATTCAATTCATGATTCATTATTCAATTCATGATTCATGATTCATGAATCATGATTCGATTCATGATTCATGAATCATGAATCATGATTCAATTCATGATTCATGATACATGTTTCAATTCATGATTCATATCATGATTCATGATTCATGATTCATGTTTCATGATTCAATTCATGATTCATTATTCAATTCATGATTCATTTAATGATTCATGATTTATGATTCAATTCATGATTCATGATTCATGAATCATGATTTGATTCATGATTCATGATGCATGAATCATGATTAGATTCATGAATCATGATTCAATTCATGAATCATGATTCGATTCATGATTCATGATTCATGATTTATGATACATGATTCAATTAATGATTCATGATTCAATTCATGATTCATTTCATGATTCATGATTCATGATACATGATTCAATTCATGATTCATTTCATGATTCAATTCATGATTCATTTCATGATTCATGAATCAATTCATGATTCATGATTCAATTCATGATTCATTTAATGATTCATGATTCATGATTCAATTCATGATTTATGATTTGATTCATGATTAATGATTTATGAATCATGATTCGATTCATGAATCATGATTCAATTCATGAATCATGATTCGATTCATGAATCATGACTCGATTCATGATTAATGATTCATGAATCATGACTCGATTCATGAATCATGATTCAATATATGAATCATGATTCGAATTATGATTCATGATTCATGAATCATGATTCAATTCATGATTCATGATTCATGAATCATGATTCGATTCATGATTCATGAATCATGAATCATGATTCAATTCATGATTCATGATACATGATTCAATTCATGATTCATATCATGATTCACGATTCATGATTCATGATTCATGATTCAATTCATGATTCATGAATCATGAATCATGATTCAATTCATGATTCATGATACATGATTCAATTCATGATTCATATCATGATTCACGATTCATGATTCATGATTCATGATTCAATTCATGATTCATTATTCAATTCATGATTCATTTAATGATTCATGATTTATGATTCAATTTATGATTTATGATTCGATTCATGATTCATGATTCATGAATCATGATTCGATTCATAAATCATAAATCATGATTCGATTCATGAATCATGATTCGATTAGTGAATCATGATTCGATTCATGAATCATGATTCGATTAATGAATCATGATTCGATTCATGATTCATGATTAATGAATCATGATTCGATTCATGATTCATGATTAATGAATCATGATTTGATTCATGAATCATGATTCGATTCATGATTCATGAATCATGATTCGATTCATAAATCATGATTCGATTCATGATTCATAATTCATGAATCATGATTCGATTCATGAATCATGATTCGATTAATGAATCATGATTCGATTCATGATTCATGATTAATGAATCATGATTCGATTCATGAATCATGATTCGATTCATGATTCATGTGATTAAATTCATGATTCATGATTTAATTCATGATTCATGATTCAATTCATAATTCATTTAATGATTCATGATTTATGATTCAATTCATGATTTATGATTCGATTCATGATTCATGATTCATGAATCAAGATTCGATTCATGATTCATGATTCATGAATCATGATTAGATTCATGAATCAAGATTCGATTCATGATTCATGATTCATGAATCATGATTCGATTCATGAATCTTGATTTGATTCATGATTCATGATTCATTAATCATGATTCGATTCATGATTCATGATTCGATTCATGATTCGATTCATGATTCATGATTCGATTCATGATTCGATTCATGATTCAAGATTCATGATTCAATTCATGATTCAAGATTCATGATTCGATTCATGATTCATGATTCATGATTCAATTCATGATTCATGAGTCATGATTCAATTCATGAATCATGATTCATGATTTATGAATCATGATTCAATTCATGATTCATTTCATGATTCATGATTCATGATTCGATTCATGATTTATGATTCATGAATCATGATTCATGATTTATGATTCGATTCATGATTCATGATTCAATTCATGATTCAAGATTCATGATTCGATTCATGATTCATGATTCATGATTTAATTCATGATTCATGAGTCATGATTCAATTCATGAATCATGATTCATGATTTATGAATCATGATTCATGATTTATGAATCATGATTCAATTCATGATTCATTTCATGATTCATGATTCATGATTCATGAATCATGATTTGATTCATGATTCATGATTCATGAATCATGATTCGATTCATGAATCATGATTTGATTCATGATTCGATTCATGAATCATGATTCGATTCATGAATCATGATTTGATTCATGATTCATGATTAATAAATTATGATTTGATTCATGATTCATGATTCATGAATCATGATTTGATTCATGATTCATGATTCATGAATCATGATTCGATTCATGAATCATGATTTGATTCATGATTCATGATTCATGAATCATGATTCGATTCATGAATCATGATTCGATTCATGAATCATGATTCGATTCATGATTCATGATTCATGAATCATGATTCGATTCATGATTAATGATTCATGGATCATGATTCGATTCATAAATCATGATTCGATTCATGATTCATGATTCATGAATCATGATTCAATTCATTGAAATCATGATTCGAATTATGATTCATGATTCATGAATCATGATTCAGATTCATAAATCATGATTCGATTCATGATTCATGATTCATGAATCATGATTCAATTCATGAATCATGATTCGAATTATGATTCATGATTCATGAATCATGATTCGATTCATGAATCATGAATCATGATTCAATTCATGATTCATGATACATGATTCAATTCATGATTCATTTCATGATTCATGATTCATGATTCATTATTCAATTCATGATTCATGATTCAATTCATGATTCATTTAATGATTCATGATTTATGATTCAATTCATGATTTATGATTCGATTCATGATTCATGATTCGATTCATGATTCATGATTCATTAATCATGATTCGATTCATGAATCATGAATCATGATTCGATTCATGAATCATGATTCCATTAGTGAATCATGATTCGATTCATGAATCATGATTCCATTAGTGAATCATGATTCGATTCATGAATCATGATTCGATTAATGAATCATGATTCGATTCATGAATCATGATTCGATTCATGATTCATGATTAATGAATCATGATTTGATTCATGAATATTGATTCGATTCATGATTCATGATTCATGAATCATGATTCGATTCATAAATCATGATTCGATTCATGATTCATAATTCATGAATCATGATTCGATCATGATTCATGATTCATGAATCATGATTCGATTCATGATTCATGATTCATGAATCATGATTCGATCATGATTCATGATTCATGAATCATGATTCGATTCATGATTCATGATTCATGAATCATGATTCAATTCATGATTCATGAATCATGATTCGATTCATGATTCATGAATCATGAATCATGATTCAATTCATGATTCATGATACATGATTCAATTCATGATTCATTTCATGATTTATGATTTATGATTTTATGATTCATGAATTGAATCATGATTCATGAATCATGAATCATGAATCGAATCATGATTCATGAATCATGAATCATGAATCGAATCATGATTCATGAATCGAATCATTGAATCATGAATCATGAAATGAATCATGAATTGAATCATGAATCATGAATTGAATCATGAATCATAAATCATGAATCATGAATCATGAATCGAATCATAATTAATGAATTGAATCATGATTCATGAAATAAATCATGAATTGAATCATGAATCATGAATTGAATCATGAATCATAAATCATGAATCATGAATCGAATCATGATTCATGAATTGAATCATGATTCATGAATAATGAATCTTGAATCGAATCATGATTCATGAATTGAATCATGACTCATGAATCATGAACCATGAATTGAATCATGATTCATGAATCAAATCATGATTCATGAATCATGAATCATGAATCGTATCATGATTCATGAATCGAATCATGATTTATTAATCGAATCATGATTCATTGAATCGAATCATGATTCATGAATTATGAATCATGATCGAATCATGATTTATGAATCGAATCATGATTCATGAATCATGAATCATGAATCGAATCATGATTCATGAATCAAATCATGATTCATGAATCATGAATCATGAATCGTATCATGATTCATGAATCGAATCATGATTCATGAATCATCAATCATGAATCGAGTCATGATTCATGAATTCGAATCATGATTCATTAATCATGATTCATGAATCGAATCATGATTCATGAATGATTCATGAATCATGGAAATCGAATCATGATTCATGGATCATGAATCGAATCATGATTCATGAATCGAATCATGATTCATGATTCATGAATCATGAATCATGATTCGATTCATGATTCATATTCATGATCATGATTCGATTCACGAATCATAAATCATGAATTGAATCATAAATCATGAAATCATTAAATGAATTATGAATTGAATAATGAATCATGAATTGAATCATGAATCATGAATCATGATTATGAATCATGAATTGAATCATGTATCATGAATCATGAATTGAATCATGATTCATGATTCATGAATCATGAATCGAATCATGATTCATGAATCATGAATCGAATCATGATTCATGAATCATGAATCATGAATTGAATCATGATTCATGAATCATGAATCATAATTCGAATCATGATTCATGAATCATGAATCATGAATCGAATCATGAATCATGGATCATGAAATCGAATCCATGAATCATGAATCGAATCATGATTCATGATCATGAATTGAATCATGATTCATGAATCATGAATCATAATTCGAATCATGATTCATGAATCATGAATCGAATCATGATTCATGAATCATGAATCATGAATCGAATCATGATTCATGAATGCGAATCATGAATCATGATCATGAAATGAATCATGAATTGAATCATGAATCATTGAATTGAATCATGAATCATAAATCATTGAATCATGAATCAATGAATCGAATCATGATTAATGAATTGAATCATGATTCATGAAATAAATCATGAATTGAATCATGAATCATGAATTGAATCATGAATCATAAATCATGAATCATGAATCGAATCATGATTCATTGAATTGAATCATGATTCATGAATAATGAATCTTGAATCGAATCATGATTCATGAATTGAATCATGACTCATGAATCATGAACATGAGATTGAATCATGAATAATGAATCATGAATCATGATCTCGAATCATGATTTATTAATCGAATCATGATTCATGAATCGAATCATGATTCATGAATTATGAATCATGAATCGAATCATGATTTATGAATCGAATCATGATTCATGGAATCATGAATCATGAATCGAATCATGATTCATGAATCATGAATCATGAATCGAATCATGATTCATGAATCAAATCATGATTCATGAATCATGAATCATGAATCGTATCATGATTCATGAATCGAATCATGATTCATGAATCATCAATCATGAATCGAGTCATGATTCATGAATCGAATCATGATTCATTAATCATGATTCATGAATCGAATCATGATTCATGAATTGATTCATGAATCATGAATCGAATCATGATTCATGGATCATGAATCGAATCATGATTCATGAATCGAATCATGATTCATTGAATCATGAATCATTGAATCGAATCATGATTCATGATCATGAATCATGAATCGAATCATGATTCATTAATCGAATCATGATTCATTAATCATGAATCATGAACGAATCATGATTCATTAATCGAATCTTGATTCATGAATCATGATTCATTAATCGAATCATGATTCATGAATCGAATCATAAATCATGAATTGAATCATAAATCATGAATCATTAATGAATCATGAATTGAATCATGAATCATGAATCATGAATCATGAATCATGAAATTGAATCATGAATTGAATCATGTATCATGAATCAAATCATGATTCAGGTATCATGAATCATAATCGAATCATGATTCATGATTGAATCATGATTATGATCATGAAATCATGAATCGAATCATGATTCATGAATCATGAATCATGAATCGAATCAAGATTCATGAATCGAATCATGAATCATGAATCATGAATTGAATCATGATTTATTAATCATGATCATGAATCGAATCATGATTTACGAATCTAATCATGATTCATGAATCGAATCATGATTCATGAATCATGAATCATGAATCGAATCATGATTCATGAATCATGAATCACGAATCGAATCATGATTCATGATTCATGAATCATGAATCGAATCATGAATCATGAATTGAATCATGAATCATGATTGAATCATGAATCATAAATCATGAATCATGAATCATTAATTGAATCATGATTAATGAATAATGAATCATGAATCGAATCATAATTCATGAATTGAATATGACTCATGAATCATGAACCATGAATTGAATCATGAATATTGAATCATGAATCATGAATCAAATCATGAATCATGAATTGAATCATGAATCATGAATCATGAATCGAATCATGAATCTTGAGTCATGAATTGAATCATGGATTCATGAAATAAATCATGAATTGAATCATGAATCATGAATTGAATCATGAATCATAAATCATGAATCACGAATCGAATCATGATTCATGAAATGAATCATGATTCATGAATAATGAATCATGATCGAATCATGATTCATGAATTGAATCATGACTCATGAATCAAATCGAAACCATGAATTGAATCATGAATAATGAATCATGAATCATGAATCGAATCATGATTTATTAATCGAATCATGATTCATGAATCGAATCATGATTCATGAATTATGAATCATGAATCGAATCATGATTTATGAATCGAATCATGATTCATGAATCATCAATCATGAATCGAGTCATGATTCATGAATTGAATCCATGAATCATGAATCGAATCATGATTCATGGATCATGAATCGAATCATGATTCATGAATCGAATCATGATTCATGAATCATGAATCATGAATCGAATCATGATTCATGAATCATGAATCATGAATCGAATCATGATTCATTAATCGAATCATGATTCATTAATCATGAATCATGAACGAATCATGATTCATTAATCGAATCATGATTCATGAATCGAATCATGATTCATGAATCGAATCATGATTCATGAATCATGAATCATGAATCGAATCATAAATCATGAATTGAATCATAAATCATGATCATTAAATGAATCATGAATTGAATCATGAATCATGAATCATGAATCATGAATCATGAAAATGAATCATGAATTGAATCATGTATCATGAATCAAATCATGATTCAGGTATCATGAATCATAAATCGACTCATGATTCATGAATTGAATCATGATTTATGAATCATGAATCATGAATCGAATCATGATTTATGAATCATGAATCAAGAATCGAATCATGAGTCCATGAATCATGAATCATGAATCGAATCAAGATTCATGAATCGAATCATGAATCATGAATCATGAATCGAATCATGATTTATTAATCATGAATCATGAATCGAATCATGATTACGAATCGAATCATGATTCATGAATCGAATCAGATTCATGAATCATGAATCATGAATCGCATCATGATTCATGAATCATGAATCATGAATCGAATCATGATTCATGATTCATGAATCATGAATCGAATCATGATTCATTGAATTGAATCATGAATCATGAATTAAATCATGAATCATAAATCATGAATCATGAATCATTAATTGAATCATGATTAATGAATAATGAATCATGAATCGAATCATAATTCATGAATTGAATATGACTCATGAATCATGAACCATGAATTGAATCATGAATAATGAATCATGAATCATGAATCAAATCATGAATCATGAATTGAATCATGAATCATGAATCGAATCATGAATCTTGAATCATGAATTGAATCATGATTCATGAATCATGAATCGAATCATGAATCGAATCATGAATCATGAATCGAATCATGATTAATGAATCATGAATCATGAATCAAATCATGAATCATGAATCGAATCATGATTCATGAATCGAATCATGATTCATGAATTATGAATCATGAATCGAATCATGATTTATGAATCGAATCATGAATCATGAATCGAATCATGATTCATGAATCGAATCATGATTCATGAATCATGAATCATGAATCGAATCATGATTCATGAATCAAATAATGATTCATTAATCATGAATCATGAATCGAATCATGATTCATTAATCAAATAATGATTCATTAATCATGAATCATGAATCGAATAATGATTCATTAATCGAATCATGATTCATGAATCGAATCATGATTCATGATTCATGAATCGAATCATGATTCATGATTCATGAATCGAATCATGATTCATGAATCATGAATCATGAATCGAATCATGAATCATGAATCATAAATCGAATCATAAATCATGAATCATTAAATGAATCATGAATTGAATCATATATCATGAATTGAATCATGAATCGAATCATGATTCATGAATCATGAATCATGAATTGAATCATGATTCATGAATCATGAATCATGAATTGAATCATGATTCATGAATCATGAATCATAATTCGAATCATGATTCATGAATTGAATCATGATTCATGAATCATGAATCATGAATCGAATCATGATTCATGAATCATGAATCATAATTCGAATCATGATTCATGAATTGAATCATGATTCATGAATCATGAATCATGAATCGAATCATGATTCATGAATCGAATCATGATTCATGAATCATTAATCACGAATCGAGTCATGAATCATGAATCGAATCATGATTCATTAATCATGAATCATGAATCGAATCATGATTCATGAATTGAATCATGATTCATGAATCGAATCATGATTCATAAATCATTAATCATGAATCGAATCATAAATCATGAATTGAATCATGAATCATGAATCATTAAATGAATCATGAATTGAATCATGAATCATGAATCATGAATCATGAATCATGAAATGAATCATGAATTGAATCATGTATCATGAATCAAATCATGATTCAGAAATCATGAATCATAAATCGAATCATGATTCATGAATTGAATCATGATTTATGAATCATGAATCATGAATCGAATCATGATTCATGAATCATGAATCATGATCGAATCAAGATTCATGAATCGAATCATGATTCATTGAATCATGAATCATGAATCGAATCATGATTTATTAATCATGAATCATGAATCGAATCATGATTCATGAATCGAATCATGATTTATGAATCGAATCATGATTCATGAATCGAATCATGATTCATGAATCATAAATCATGAATCGAATCATGATTCATGAATCATGAATCATGAATCGAATCATGATTCATGAATCATGAATCATGAATCGAATCATGAATCATGAATTGAATCATGAATCATGAATTGAATCATGAATCATAAATCATGAATCATGAATCATTAATTGAATCATGATTAATGAATAATGAATCATGAATCGAATCATAATTCATGAATTGAAGCATGACTCATGAATCATGAACCATGAATTGAATCATAAATCATGAATCATGAATCATGAATCAAATCATGAATCATGAATCGAATCAATAATCATGAATCATGAATCGAATCATAAATCATGAATTGAATCATGATCATGAATCACGAATCATGAAATGAATCATGAATTGAAAAATGTATCATGAATCATGAATTGAATCATGATTCATGATTCATGAATCATGAATCGAATCATGATTCATGAATCATGAATCATGAATTGAATCATGATTCATGAATCATGAATCATGAATCGAATCATGATTCATGAATCATGAATCATAATTCGAATCATGATTCATGAATTGAATCATGATTCATGAATCATGAATCATGATCGAATCATGATTTATGAATCGAATCATGATTCATGAATCATTAATCATGAATCGAATCATGATTCATGAATCATGAATCATGAATCGAATCATGATTCATGAATCGAATCATGATTCATGAATCATGAATCATGAATCAAATCATGATTTATTAATCATGAATCATGAATCGAATCATCATTCATGAATCGAATCATGATTCATGAATCATGAATCATGAATCGAATCATGATTCATGAATCATGAATCATGAATCGAATCATGAATCATGAATCATGAAATGAATCATGAATTGAATCATGAATCATAATCATGAATTATGAATCATGAATTGAATCATGATTAATGAATAATGAATCATGATCGAATCATGATTCATGAATCGAATCATGATTAATGAATAATGAATTATGAATCGAATCATGATTCATGAATCGAATCATGATTCATGAATCATGAATCATGAATCGAATCATGATTCATAAATCATGAATCATGAATCGAATCATGATTTATGAATCGAATCATGATTCATGAATCATGAATCGAATCATGATTCATGAATCAAATCATGATTCATTAATCATGAATCATAATCGAATCATGATTCATTAATCATGAATCATGAATCGAATCATGATTCATTAATCGAATCATGATTCATGAATCGAATCATGATTCACTAATCGAATCATGATTCATGAATCGAATCATGATTTCTGATTTATGAATCGAATCATGATTCATGAATCATGAATCATGAATCGAATCATGATTCATGAATCGAATCATGATTCATGAATCATGAATCATGAATCGAATCATAAATCATGAATTGAATCATAAATCATGAATCATTAAATGAATCATGAATTGAATAATGAATCATGAATTGAATCATGAATTGAATCATGTATCATGAATCATGAATTGAATCATGAATCATGAGTTGAATCATGTATCATGAATCATGAATTGAATCATGAATTGAATAATGAATCATGAATTGAATCATGAATTGAATCATGTATCATGAATCATGAATTGAATCATGAATCATGAGTTGAATCATGTATCATGAATCATGAATTGAATCATGATTCATGATTTATGAATCATGAATCGAATCATGATTCATGAATCATGAATCATGAATTGAATCATGATTCATGAATCATGAATCATAATTCGAATCATGATTCATAATTCGAATCATGATTCATGAATTGAATCATGATTCATGAATCATTGATTCATGAATTGAATCATGATTCATGAATCATGATTCATGAATCGAATCATGATTCATGAATCATTAATCATGAATCGAGTCATGTTGATTCATGAATCGAATCATGATTCATGAATTGAATCATGATTCATGAATCGAGTCATGATTCATAAATCATTAATCATGAATCGAATCATAATCATGAATTGAATCATGAATCATGAATCATTAAATGAATCATGAATTGAATCATGAATCATGAATTGATTCATGAATCATGAATCATGAAATGAATCATGAATTGAATCATGTATCATGAATCATGAATCATAATTCGAATCATGATTCATGAATTGAATCATGATTCATGAATCATGAATCATAATTCGAATCATGATTCATGAATTGAATCATGATTCATGAATCATGAATCATGAATCGAATCATGATTCATGAATCATGAATCATAATTCGAATCATGATTCATGAATTGAATCATGATTCATGAATCATGAATCATGAATCGAATCATGATTCATGAATCGAATCATGATTCATGAATCATTAATCACGATCGAGTCATGATTCATGAATCGAATCATGATTCATTAATCATGAATCATGAATCGAATCATGATTCATGAATTGAATCATGATTCATGAATCGAATCATGATTCATAAATCATTAATCATGAATCGAATCATAAATCATGAATTGAATCATGAATCATGAATCATTAAATGAATCATGAATTGAATCATGAATCATGAATCATGAATCATGAATCATGAAATGAATCATGAATTGAATCATGTATCATGAATCAAATCATGATTCAGAAATCATGAATCATAAATCGAATCATGATTCATGAATTGAATCATGATTTATGAATCATGAATCATGAATCGAATCATGATTCATGAATCATGAATCATGAATCGAATCAAGATTCATGAATCGAATCATGATTCATGAATCATGAATCATGAATCGAATCATGATTTATTAATCATGAATCATGAATCGAATCATGATTCATGAATCGAATCATGATTTATGAATCGAATCATGATTCATGAATCGAATCATGATTCATGAATCATAAATCATGAATCGAATCATGATTCATGAATCATGAATCATGAATCGAATCATGATTCATGATCATGAATCATGAATCGAATCATGAATCATGAATTGAATCATGAATCATGAATTGAATCATGAATCATAAATCATGAATCATGAATCATTAATTGAATCATGATTAATGAATAATGAATCATGAATCGAATCATAATTCATGAATTGAAGCATGACTCATGAATCATGAACCATGAATTGAATCATAAATCATGAATCATGAATCATGAATCAAATCATGAATCATGAATCGAATCAATAATCATGAATCATGAATCGAATCATAAATCATGAATTGAATCATGAATCATGAATCACGAATCATGAAATGAATCATGAATTGAAAATGTATCATGAATCATGAATTGAATCATGATTCATGATTCATGAATCATGAATCGAATCATGATTCATGAATCATGAATCATGAATTGAATCATGATTCATGAATCATGAATCATGAATCGAATCATGATTCATGAATCATGAATCATAATTCGAATCATGATTCATGAATTGAATCATGATTCATGAATCATGAATCATGAATCGAATCATGATTTATGAATCGAATCATGATTCATGAATCATTAATCATGAATCGAATCATGATTCATGAATCATGAATCATGAATCGAATCATGATTCATGAATCGAATCATGATTCATGAATCATGAATCATGAATCAAATCATGATTTATTAATCATGAATCATGAATCGAATCATCATTCATGAATCGAATCATGATTCATGAATCATGAATCATGAATCGAATCATGATTCATGAATCATGAATCATGAATCGAATCATGAATCATGAATCATGAAATGAATCATGAATTGAATCATGAATCATAAATCATGAATTATGAATCATGAATTGAATCATGATTAATGAATAATGAATCATGAATCGAATCATGATTCATGAATCGAATCATGATTAATGAATAATGAATTATGAATCGAATCATGATTCATGAATCGAATCATGATCATGAATCATGAATCATGAATCGAATCATGATTCATAAATCATGAATCATGAATCGAATCATGATTTATGAATCGAATCATGATTCATGAATCATGAATCGAATCATGATTCATGAATCAAATCATGATTCATTAATCATGAATCATAAATCGAATCATGATTCATTAATCATGAATCATGAATCGAATCATGATTCATTAATCGAATCATGATTCATGAATCGAATCATGATTCACTAATCGAATCATGATTCATGAATCGAATCATGATTTCTTGATTTATGAATCGAATCATGATTCATGAATCATGAATCATGAATCGAATCATGATTCATGAATCGAATCATGATTCATGAATCATGAATCATGAATCGAATCATAAATCATGAATTGAATCATAAATCATGAATCATTAAATGAATCATGAATTGAATAATGAATCATGAATTGAATCATGAATTGAATCATGTATCATGAATCATGAATTGAATCATGAATCATGAGTTGAATCATGTATCATGAATCATGAATTGAATCATGAATTGAATAATGAATCATGAATTGAATCATGAATTGAATCATGTATCATGAATCATGATTGAATCATGAATCATGAGTTGAATCATGTATCATGAATCATGAATTGAATCATGATTCATGATTTATGAATCATCGATCATGATCATGAATCATGATTCATGAATCATGAATCATGAATTCGAATCATGATTCATAATTCATGATTCATGAATTGAATCATGATTCATGAATCATGATTCATGAATCATGATTCATGACATGATTCATGATTCATGAATCATGAATTCATGAATTGAATCATGTATTCATGATCTGAATCATGAATGAATCATGAATTGAATCATGATTCATGAATTAGAATCATGATTGAATCAT